>NW_026269114.1:4347-15041 GCF_000697945.3 Frankliniella occidentalis | reverse complement strand
GAGGCGGGGCTGGGTGGGTTAGTGCGGGGCTGCTGCCCGGTGTTAATAATCTCATAGGCGCTTGCTCGGGCCGCTCTTGGCACGGCGCGCTGCTGCGCTGTGCCGGCCGGCCCCACCCCACTGTCAAGGCGAGGCGGGAGAAGGCAAAAAGGAGTCCGACAGAGCGCGACCCAATTTATCTGCGCAGACGGACTATACCCGGCGGTCGCTTTTGCCAAACGCTTTTGCCTCGCCGCGCCGGGCGCGTCAATAACCTGATGAAGTCGTAGAAAGCCAAAGATGAATAATGTCGCATTGCTTGGCTGCGTAGGTCGAATAGGGTGTGGTGAAGTACCTGTGGACACACCTCAGTGTTGCGGGTTTTGCCTACCCCTTGGCCGCTGCCTCCCGCGCCCACACTGCGGGCGGGGTGTATTCTACTCTACACACAGCCCATGACGCTGTCGCAACAACAGCATGAAAACGGATAAACGGCTGATAAACAACATGATAGTTTGAGGTCGATTATATCGTTGTCCCGCTCGCACGGTGACTCATTAGCACATTGCTCCTTCCGCTACACTGCTCCGTCAGAACGTGCGCCACTGCGCCACTCCTCCGCCCCCCGGGAGGGGAGGGTGGTGGTGGTGGTGCGTGTATCCACCGCAACGGGCCCCCAGCCCGGCGGACCCCCCAGCGGTCGCGGTTTAGGACTAAATGAGGAATTGTCGACGGCTTTATTTGGAAGCTCGCGTTATAAATTCGTCCGGGTGTGACGTTTCGGGGCGTGGCGTTGCGTGGCTGGGCGCCCACGATCAGTCAGGGTGGCGGCGGCAGCGGGCGGCAGCGCCCCCGGGGGCTCCGGGCCCCGACTGGGCAACGGCTACCTACCTTGCAGTCACTTCATTCGCCTCTGCCCCCCCCTCTCTTTCTTCAATCTGCTCTGCGAAAACATCAATCCTCTGTTTCTGAATTATGTGCATGGCTTGATTTCTTTTCGCATCGTTATTGTTGCGCCTTATCAGAATTCCAAGGATGATCGCCGGCATGTCGTCGGGCGGCCTGTTCAGTAGAGCGACGTTGGCCTCTTAGTGACTCCAGTGGCCGACGTTGACATATGCTTATCGGCAAACCGTTAAAAGTGTTCAGAGCTTTGCGTCGAAACCTATGCAAAGAAAAGGGTAACAATGCAAGGGAGCAGTGTTTTGTAATTACGAGGAAATTTGGCTTTGTATCGCAATGATGCGTTCATTTCCTCTGTAATGCATAGCTCCGTTTTTGGGAGACTTTCCTTGATCAGAATCTGCCAGCGCATAGGTGGGCAACGACAGACACCGTGGACCCATCGGGACCCACAGTAGAAGAGAGAGGCGGCTGCACTGCGGGACGGCGGCGGCGCGGGTCCTCGAGCGACACGCGGCCCACCTCGCACGGGAGAGAGTTGGGCTGCCTAGCTACGCGGCGCCATCGGCCGCGGACAGCTGCCGAGCAAATCGTGTCGGCCGGATGATATACGTAGATAATATACGCGTCCATCAACCTGGCGGAAATACTTAAAAGCTAGCAAATCCCCCCCCCCCCCGTTTCGATAAACGTTGCTGCCAGCTGCGCTCTCTACTCCGTGCTCTACCGGGATCAGCCTGCCTAGCTTGGATAAGCTTGGTCTTCTGTAAACGGATCGACCAGAGAAAGCTTCATTCGGCACAATACGGGAGCTGGGCGCCTGCGAGACTCCGGGTAGGCCACCCCGCAGTACACCAATGCACTTCAGGCAAGATGTTGCCTATCCAACAGGCGCTAGAAGAGCTTGCATCGGCTGAGCGGGGCAGTTTCGTGACGGCCTATGATAGATTTACAATTTACATTCTAGATTATCCCCCCCCCCCCAAAGTCACTATACCCTCTTCATGCCTTTTCTATTTCATCCCTTAAATGGGTGTCAATAGGCACTAACCGTTCCGGTCTCCAAGAGTGTGACTCCTCTACAGATTTCAGACCTCTTGGGTAAAAGCCAGAGCATTCAATCGCGAACTAATCAGGAAGATGGCTATTCGCCCCGCTGTACTTGTCCTTGTCCCTCTGTCAGCTGGACGATACTATAACTAAAGAAAGGCGGCATTTCAAAAATAAAAACACATTTAATAAACAACATTATAAACAAGAATGGGCGGAGACAACCTTATCTGCATTTAGTGCCAGAAGAGCGCGAGACACCCGATGGAGATGGTCGGCGGTCGGTAGCTAAAAGGTTACCAACAATTCCACTATGATTAAAGCCCGCTGCGGCGTGCGGTGTGTCGTCCCGTCACGCCAAAGATCGCACACACAGCATCCTCGAAAGGTCAATGGCGAGGTCGGGCCGGCGCCGGCGGGCGCGGATCTAACGATGCGGGCGGGAGCGGGTGGTCCCCCTGGCCGGCCGCCCGGCCCCCGGGTCCGGTACCCACCTCCTCTCGGAGCATTACTGGACTCAGGCGGGCGGACCGGACGGGTCCCAGCCGGGGCGCGGCTCGTGGACCGTCATTCGATTGCATCGCTCTCAAAAACAAACACGTCACAGAGCGGAATTACGAACACTGCAACTGACACGTCCAACGAGAGACTTTTGATTCGTTTCAGGAACACCACCGTGCGGTGCTCTTGCGCGGCAGGCCGTACGTGGTGGGAACAGGAACACCGGGGGACCGGGGGCACCGGGATGTAGCGTCGCCGGCGTCGCTCTGGCGTCGCTTATCATCAGCCTCCGCAGGTCGTGCGGTTTTGCTAATTATTTTCATATACCTTATAATTGGCGGCGTCACCGCTGCTGCGGTTTCGGGGTGTGTGCGTGTGTGTGCGTGTGTGTGTGTGTGTGTGTGTGTGTGAGTGTCGCGGCGTCCCCCGCTCGCAGATCATAAGGAGGGCCGTCGTTGGGCCCGGCCGGGGTGACGTTACGTGTCCCTGCGGTGCGTGCAGGTGCGCGCGGGGGAGGGGGAGCCTCCGCGTCTCTGCCTCCGGCTGGGCCTCCGGCTCACGGGAGACCCACGGTCAGCGTGAGGTCACGCCCGCGAATAGAAGTAATCGCAGAGGTCGGGTCGGGTCCCGGCCGGCTGCATGAGGCTCCCCCGGCTCCGCCGCAGTGTCACGTGTGTGCTTCTGGAATGGAATGCCTTAGTGGCGGCGCAAAGCTTGGCGCTGCTCATATTCGTGATGTACAGAAAGGAGGCGAGAGAGAACGAGCAATTGCAGACGCCGCGAACGGTCCCATAGAGAAACGAACCGGCATGGCAGCTTTTTATTGAAGAGAAAAATAATCGTCGCAGCTTGGAAAAGAAAAACAACCAGATATAAAACAACGTGGGAGCGTGGAGCAGGGGGTTTATAGTATGACTTCCCCCTGGTCGGCCCCGCCCCTCTCCTCGGAATACGCAGTAAAAATAATGGCCGTGCCATCCGGAAGGTCAAAGGTCCCAGGATGAAAGCAGTGTTGAAACGATTAAAAAAGACATACATAGGATACAAACAAATTACAATAGTTGGGTAGTACAGATCCCCATGGCAGAAAATAAGGCACAATCGTGGCTGCCGGCCAAGTCAAGGTTACATTATTCATTCATGAACACGATATCGAATAATTAGTAACAGAGCGGCAGAGCGGTACACATTGACTATGTCTAATGCTGTAACGTCAGTTGAGGACAGTAACTTCATATCACAGACTTTGTTTCTAAGTTTACTCATTCATTCTCCTCCTACCTCGCATCATCACGACACGCAGTTGGGCAGTCTTGTTCCTCGGTTGCCGTGTCCGGGAGGTCCCTCACTCACAGGAAGGTGTTTTCCGACCCGTTGCCGTTCTGCGCCCTGGAGCGGAGGTGGCCGTGGTCGCCCTGGAACGCGGCGTTGGTGATCCCCCCCTCGAAGTCGGCCGACTTCTTGGCGTCCCGCTCCGCGTCCTGCTGGTCCTCCTTCTCCTGGCGAGTCTGTTTCTTCTGCAGCGTGTAAATCACCCTGTGCCGAAAATCACTCAGGTGATGCTCTGCACTTTGGAACAGCACCCGACCACAAAGTACCCGAAGGGACAGCGTTCGGTGTGAGGGGGCGGCGAGGGGCCCTCAATGTAAATACAAGCGCACACCGATTTTTTAGGGTTTTTTTCTTGACTTTCATCTGATTTTTTTTTTCTCATTTTTTTCTGGATTTTCCTGTTGTTTATTTTTGTAGGTGAACACTGATATTGAAGTAACCCTCTGGCGGCGGTGTACTCACGCAAACAGGATGAGGCCGCACAGGGAGGAGGCGCAGCTGATGAACAGGAAGGCTGCGCTGGGGTGCGCTGCAGCAGAGAGGAAGCAGGTTAGAGGTCGGAGCGGCAGTGTACGCGTACTTACGTGCCCTAGTGGGGTACAAATATTGTGGCCCCGCCATTGATCATGGAGTTCGTGATGTTTTTACCCCGCGGTATGAACTTCAATGGTGGTCCTGATCCTTGTGAGGGCCCACAATATTTGTACCCCCCCCCCTTTCCTCCCACTCGTCCTTTCCACCTGGGGCACGTAGTGCAGTACGTGCACGATTCCGTAACTGTCAACATAATTTAGTAACAACCTGCTGCTGCGTTGGTGGCATCGGGGGCCATGGTAGTGGTAGTGGCGTTGCTGGCATCGATGGCCATAGCTGTAGCGTTAGCGACGGTATCGATGGCCGTGGCTGTAGCGTTAGCGGCCGCGCCGATGGCCGTCGCTGTAGCGTTAGTGGCAGCACCGACGGCCGCGGCCGTAGCGTTAGCGGCGGTGTCGATGACCGCGGCGGTGGCGTTCATTGTGTCGACGGCCAGGGTGGTGGCGCCCTCCTCCAGAACGGTGGCGGCAGTGGCGAGCACGTCGGGCAAAGTGGTTAGCGCGGCGGTGACGTTGGCCAGGATGGGGGCGGCCGTCGTGGTGTCTGGGGCCATGACGTTTCTCGGTTGGTTGGTGATGCTGTACACTTTGCTGTAGATGGGCGCGAAGAAGACCGGGATGATGGCCTCCACCACGGCAAACAAGGCCATCAGCTTCCCTGCAAGAAGGACGTGGACACGTCACACAGTTGTGACGATATGACAGTCATGACGGCCAGTTGTCAATACTAACCAAGCTCGTCGAACTCCACCATTTTTGAGGCAACGGAGCGCAAGGCGATCGCTGATCCAGATATCAAAATGTCCAGCAAGGTCACTGGAATGGAAAGGCTACTGTGAGTAAAAGTCAGAGTTGGCTACCCTGAGCAACACAGGAGGAAACAAACTGAAACGGCCAGCGAATGCATCAGCTAATAACGGCCTTATGAAGCGAATTTGTTTCCCCAACGGCCACTCACCGGCGTAAAACTGCCACCCGGTTGTGGCCCAGGCCAAGAGCGGGGCAACCACCACCTTGGCGGTCATGGCGATCATCCCGATGACGCAGTCGTGCAGCTTCAGCCACTTGCTGAACACGGTCGTGGCGATGATGTTGCCTGGGAGGAGGAAGATGGGATAGAGTCGACACAAAGTCCCATCCACCGGGTTACATACAGACGTCTTCTAAACGATATTCTTCAAAATTACCCATTGCGAGCACCAGGATGAAGTATGTCGCGTATAAGCTCTGATCAGTGGGTCCCCATTTGAAGGCCGAAATCTGGTAGCCCGACATCGTGGCAGCCTCACCTGCAGTACAGAAGTACGACTACATGACATATTATGGTCACTTGAAGGGCAAAAGGGAGTGTTCTTATTTTCAATTCACAGAATGTAACCGGTGCCGCTTACCGTGCGCCGGACCCTGCACGGCGACGTACAGCGCCATCACGAGGAAGATCTGTAGCTGCCGGGTGCCCTTCCTCTTCTTGAGCGCCACCTTCACGGTCTCCCACACATTCTTCCAGTCGAAGAAGTCGACCAGGAAACTCACACTGGAGAAGAAACAGAAACCATGCCACAGTCATTACAAGGACTACACCCAGGAAGATGGAAAGCTGTGGCAACCGTCATTTAAGGACCATGCCATAAAATATCCTTGATTCAAACATTCACATGATTGTGCGAACTACAGTATTAAATCAAAATCTGGTTTTGCCTGCTTGCAAGGGTTGGTACAGCTCACCACTTCTCTGGATGTGGAGCTAGTATTCTGCTTGGATGTGTGCGACTTACTTGTCCGGTCTGGGGACGGGAGGGCGGGGCTCGGGGATGTGCACGTAGGCGTAGTACAGGGTCGGCACGTACAGCACGATGCACAGGATGTACAAGGGGGCGAAGCCCACGGCCTCGAACAGCGGGCCGGAGGCGGCCACCGCGATGGGCAGGCCCCAGGCAAAGCTGGTCGCGACCATCCCGATGCGGAAGGTCCTGTTCTCCGTGGTCGTGATGTCGGAGATGTACGAGAAGATGGACATGATGATGATGGGCAGGGCCCCGGTGAGCGCCGGGAACACGGCCTCGATCACCATGGGCACCTCCAGCGGCCACGAGTAGAAGAAGTAGCACACCAGCAGCCCGATGCCCGTGAGCAGGTCGCCGACGATGGGCGCGATGATGAAGGGCTTCCTGCGGTGGCGCTTGTCGGCCCAGGAGCCGACGAACAGCACCAGGATGATGGGCACGGAGTTGCGGAGCGGGGTCTGCCACACTTGAATCTCCGACACGATCGTGAACGCCTGCGGAACGAAACTCCTGAGTCAAAGCAGCAGTGCAAAGAGGATCGTCAAGAAAGTACGTCCGTTTCTCTCAGATTCATTCGGCACATTAGGAGAGCTCAGCGCCTGCGAGACTCGAGGTAGGCCACCCCGCAGTACACGCGTGCATTGCAGGCCAGATATTGCCTGCCTACCAGGCGCTATGAGCGTCTTGCATGTGCTGGACATGGCAGTCGTAACAGCGAGAATGATCCACGTACTTTCTGGACGATCAAGTAACGGGGACACTAAGGCGCAATTGCGTCGCCGTGCGGCGGTCGACGTGGACCCCGCGGCGGACTCACATCGCCGACGTAGGCCTCCGTCTCGTCGTCGACCACGCCCCAGTACAGCTTCTCGCAGGCGCTCTCGGTGGCGTTGAGGTGCCGGCTGCACGCGCGCCCGATGTTGAGCCAGAACGAGGCCGTCCCGGACAGCGTGTTGAGCACCGCGAAGATGAGGATGATGGGCTCCACCGTGACGTTGGCCAGGACGTGCTTGGCCTTCTGGCGCGCGTTCATGCTGGCCCAGGTGTACTCCGGCTCCTGCAGCTGCATGGCGCCCACGCCGCTCTTGGCGCCGCCGTTCTCCGGCATGGTTGCCGCGCTCTAGCCGCTATGTGGCGCCGATCCAGCCGCTGTAGCGCCTGCGGGGTAGGCAAGGCTGCGCGGCCCTGTGACGCGGGTCTGCCTATCCCTCGGGCGCGCAGCGGCGACGCCTGACCTCCTGGCGGGAAAGTGGAGGCTGCAACAGTCAAGAGTTTCAGCCTCAGTCAGGTCAGGGTTGCGGGGCAGTCGTCCTTCGGACTCCAATGCGTAAGTACTCCCCCCCTCCCCCCCCACACACACTGTGCCCCTCACCCCCTACCGGCAGTGGATCCTCAATCAGCGGCAGCGAGCACACTAGCGCCGACTAAGTCGATTTATCTAGGCACTTTTGTGCAGTCTCACGCCCCTGGACCGAAAAGTAGGGACTTGGATGCTGGCGGCAGACCGAAGTGACGTCGTCGCGCACACATTTTTATGGTACCTCCCGGACGGGCCTGAGCTGTCATTGAAGGTGGCGGGGCTGACCTCCGCCTCGGCGTAGAGAACCATCCGCTCGGCGAGCAGTGCTTTTCGCTCGTCCCGGCCGGGACAGGTCTGGTAGAGGAATCAAGTTTTGCAAAACTGAGCAGCGGCATGCGGAGTTTTGATTCTTATTTTAGCAGACATGGTTTTCGATTGGGCGGGTCGGTTGGCCAGCGTCGGAGTCTTCGCGTGGCCACATTGTTTCACAAATGAGGCACCAGTACTAAGAAGGAACTTATTTTTACTTGATATTCAAATTGAGTCCCCTCTTTTCCCCCCGCTTGACTACTTTTAAGCGATAGTCAAGTCACCTAACTGGCCCGCTTAGTCCTTGGGGGACGGCCCCCAGACCATAAGAGCAGCTTTTGCGGTGGCCGGTATTCGTTTTCCCGTGCCTTCCTCAATTATCCTGCTGCGGCCCCTCTCCTCCAGAGGAGCAGGGTGAGGGAGGCAGAGGCAGCGAAAATAATAATAATGGAAAGCTGCAACCATCTTTATATTGTAGTCCCTGATGATATACCAGACGACAGTTGTTTACAGCTCTACATTTCCCCACCTGCTGTGTTGTTGGTTTTTTTCAATACTCTGAAACTCTCAACAAGGACGCTTCGGCCGCACCCGCACGACTCCGATTATCATTCCAGCTTCGTTTCCAGTGCCGTGCACGACCGTCGATGCGGCCAAACCAGAAAAGCTCGCGCTTTCCGCCCGCGTTCACGCCGTGGTGCTGCATGCATGCGTGCCCGGCCGCCCCCGGCCGTGCCAAACAACAACAAACACGCCCCTTCCTTGAGAGAAACGCGTGCAGCGCCAAAGAACCGCGCTCCAGCTCGGCACGCCTTTAGGCTCGCCGCGGCCGATCGGCCAGTCAGGCAACTTCTCCTCGCCCCGCCCCGCGTCGCGCCCGCCAGTCCAGCCGGCAGCGGGACTCTTTAGCTTCCGCCCCGCGCCCGGTCCGCAGCCAGCCTATAAACGAGACATACGCAAGAGCAGAGCGAAAAATAAGGGAAATCAAACCGAGGCGGTCGTGCATTCACGCGTCCTGGGAATCGTTAACCAGAAGAAAAGTTACAGTGAATTGAATTAACAGAGTGCCGGCATTACTCGCGCACTTCAATCTCTCTGCTCGGGAGAGTTATGGGCTCTTCCTGGGCGGCGTTAATGACGACGGAACTGCCACTTCCACGGCGGGTTATGACTGTTGCGACTATGGTCTATGGTGCCGGGTGCCGCCGTGAATGACGAGCGATGAGTGAATGGCGTGCTGCCGTTTGGCGCGAGCTCGCACTCGCGCTGTGGCGGGGTGTACTCACCGCGGAGCGCAGCGCGGGGCTGGAGGGCAAGGTGCCGGGCCGAGCCGCGCAGTCGGTCTGAGGTCCGGTCGGCCTGTCGGCCAGGAGCAGGCAGGGCAGGCACTGGCACAGGTGCTGCCGCACAGGTGCTGCCCGTGCCGCGGAGGGGGACGGAGTGGCGGCGCCGAGCGGTTGTGCCGGTAATGCTGTTTGGCTCGATGGGGATAAGATTCTCCTCCTCGTCTCCGGCTAGAGACGAAGCCAGGCACCGCGGTGGCGGGAGGGGAGTGGAGTGAGGGTCACGGTCGCGGCGCGCCTAAATGTCAGAGTGGAGAGATATCTCGCATCTCGCGAGGCACCAGTGCTGGCCGCGGGGCAAGGGGCCGGGCTGCCCCGGCGGGCATGGCGCGCGTGCGGCGTCCGGCGTTTATCCGAGGACTTTTAAACTTGGCGCGCCTCGCCCATCGGCGGCTGCCGGCAGAGTGCGCTGCTGCAGTCTTGTTATTATTACAGGGACACCAACTGTGTAGTGTGCAAAGTTGGAGCCTTCGGGAACAGCCTTTGGAATGCGCCTGCGGCACTATCGGATCTGGAAACGCATTTGAGACACTATTTACGTGCATGAAAAAATACGGAAACCTTACGGATGATGCTGGGCTGTGTTTTTGGAATCATTAAATCTCGACAATTTTTGTGTCAGTTGGCAAAGTTTTACTTGACATAACCTCAAATCTCCTCTCCTCAGCAGACAACTCTTAAATACCCAAGGTAAAAGGCATTGTCCGTTAAAACTGATTGTTGAATCATGTGTTTTGTTTTTGTGAATTGAAAAAGTGCCCTAAATCTAAGAATTCGTTTGCATGAGCGACTCTTACAACTAGTCAAATATTATATTCTCACTTAACTCTTTTTTGTCAGTCTTTACATGCCTACAGTACATGTATCAACTCACATCTATTACTATTCTATCCCGTTACAGATGACAACCTCTCTCCAACTGTCTGGTCGAGCTCTACAGAGACACGCCCAAAATGTTATGTGTCTATTTTCCCGGCAGAGCAGTTCAGCCTCAAGTGCCCCTGTCTCTACAAAGTCTAACAATGACGCACTGATTCGACCAGTTTTTCACAATAGAAATCCTAGAAATCTTGAGCTCATGACAATTGCTCAAAAACCCGAAGGATACCACTTGGACAGATTCAATGTCTCATACTGGCATAAGTATGGCTGCTACATATGATCCTTTTCTTGTTTGTGTTTTATGTCATGAAAATTTGTTAATTGTATCAATGAAATTTCTTTTGGTGTCTAGATTGGTCATTACTGTCAGTCAATCTAAGGTCTCTGCAGATATAGTTCATAACAATGGCTCATCTGTGGTCTCTGCCTCCACTGGCGAATTTGGAATACGAAAATTTCTCTACAGGTTTGTATTCATCACTCTTGAGAATTTCGTTTTAAGTTTTAAAAAAATAAAATTTAGCTAATCGTTTGACTTTTTCTGCACCTTGAATACAGACCTACAGATGTTTCTGCCTACAAGACAATTGGAAAAGTTATTGCCCAAAGGTCACTAGAAAGCGGGATAAATTCAGTGTTTTTTGATCTAGAATATGAAGAGGGAACTAAGGTAAGATTTACAACATGCAACACAAAATTGTTATCTATAATAATTTAG
>NW_026269114.1:0-2617 GCF_000697945.3 Frankliniella occidentalis | reverse complement strand
ATTCAATTTTGGCTTCTTTGATTGAGCTTTTAGGTGTTCAGTTCTATACCTATAGCTTTTCTTATGCTGCTCAAGTTAATAGTTCTTTTAGTTAGAAATTTTAGAATTGCTGACTCGATTAAGTTTATTCTGAAAATTTGCAGAAGAAAATAAATGTATGTAATATATGACTATTTAAGTAGGTGTGGATCATTTTATGTGATACGAATGTGCAAAGTGCATCCAATAAATAAGCTTTTTCCAAAAGCATTGTGACTACTTTCCTCTCATTAAGGTGAGGGTAGTATCCCTTACACTTTACATTTTGAACGTAGGCAAAAACCCCTGAACAGGCAAAAGATTTAAAATGAATGCATTTAACCCCTTTTTTTTATCTGAATGGGCATGGGGAGTCTGTCACAATGTTGGATGGCGAGTTTGAAAATCAGAAAGGACGATTCAGGAGTCATACCCACCAAGAATCAACTTTGCGATCCAGTCTTCAGATGAAGGCGGGGAAAGGGAAGGGAGACGGGGGTTGCAGGCTTGGGGTGAGGTGGTCAGAGTCCAAGAGGGAGCGCGCTGTGCTCGGCCCTACCTGGTGTCCCTTGACTTTGATGAGCTCCTTGGTCCTATCGACGATGTGGAAGTAGCACTCGTCATCGTAGTAGGCCACGTCACCCGTGTGGAGCCAGCCCTCAGTGTCCAGCACCTCCCGCGTCGCCTCCTCGTTGTTGTAGTACCCCGTCATGACCTGCGGGAATGGAGAGGGCAGATTAGGGAACCGTCCGGGAACCGTAGCACCCAGGAAAATGGAGACGTGGTATTGCGGAAAATGCCAGCGACCCTAAGGTTGACCTGGACGCTTCTCTTACCTGGGGTCCCTTGACGAGGAGCTCGCCCCGCTGTCCGGGACCGACGTGCTCCCCGCTGCTGAGGTCGACGACGCGGGCTCTGGTGCCCGGCAGCAGCTGCCCGACGGACCCCCTCCTCTCCAGAGGCGTGTGTCGGCTACACAAGACTGTCACCGGGGAGGTCTCCGTCATGCCGTAACCTGGGCGTGCACAAGAACAGACATACGAAAGTTAGCACACGGACACGTGTAAGATCATCTCTCTCCGACCGCCTCGAGTGTTTCACCTTGTCGCAAGTCGATCTCGCGACCCGCCTTGTCGTTGAGGCGCTTGAGCACGTCGAGGCCGAGCGGAGCCGCGCCGCAGATGACGTAGCGGATGCTGTCCAGGTGCTCGGGCTTGACGGCGGGGTGCATGGCGAGGAACTGGATGACTGCGGGCACGGCGCCCAGACCCGAGGGCCTGAACCGGAGCAGGGCGCCGATGTAGTCCTCTGGGGTGAACTTGGGCAGCGTGATGAGGTGCTGGCCGCTGAGGATGGTCGTGTGGAGCACCGTGTTGAAGCCAAAGATGTGGAAGAAGGGAAGCACGCTCAGGATCGAGTCCTGCACGTCGGCCCGGGTGTAGCGCGCGAAGCGGAAGTCGGGGGTCATGCACATGGCCAGGTTGCTGACGAGCTGGCCGTGGGACAGCATCACACCCTTGGGCATGCCCGTCGTGCCCGACGAGAAGGGCAGGATGGCGATGTCGTCGCTGTGGTTACGCGGCAGGGACACGCCCTCCGTGTCCAAGCCCTCGGCGGCCAGCGCCTGGAAGCTGAACTCCCCCGCGGCCTGCTCTGAGGGCAGCTGGTCCAGCAGGACGGTGCCCTTGTACTGGGGCAGGGACTGCGCCACGGCCCGGACGAGCGGCAGCAGGGCGGGGATGGTGGCGACCAGGCGCGCGTTGCATATCTTGAGCTGGCGGGCGGTCTCCTCTGGAAAAAGAAAACCATTGTGGTAAGTGAAAATTAAATGTTTGCTCGCCGCGACCCGTCCTGCGGGTGAAGGCAACCAACTCACCCGGCGTGTAGAGTGGGTTGACGAACGTGACGGTGAGCCCCGCCTCGATGGCGCCGTGCGCCGCGAACACGAACTCGGGGGTGTTGGGCGCCACGAGCGCCACCACGTCGCCCTTGGCCAGGGCGGGGCCCTGGGCGGCCAGGCCGCCGACGTCGCCGGCGAGGGCGCGGGCGAAGCCATGGGTGAGCCGCCGCGCCTCCCTGTACGAGTAGCTGCTGCTGGAGGCCGCGCAGGTCTGGAGGGTCAAAAGAGCACAGAAACGTCATTGTTGAGGGACAGGTGGCACAGTGAATAGATTCTAATCTCGCGAATAATTTCTTTTTGTTGGCGGTGATGCGGAGCCGGGCGCAGGGACGCTCCATGTTGCAAGGGTTACCCCCCCCCCTCCCTGTACGGATGCCGTGGTGGTGGCAGTGACAGTGCACGGCGATGAGCGGTTCAAAGGTCCCCGACCCCGACCCGTGGCCGTGCGTGTGTGCGGAGGCGCGCGCGCTCCCCTTCGTGGACGTGAGCTGCGCATTTGCGAATCCCCGCTGTACGCCGCCCGGGGCGTTCTCGGGTCCGCCCCCGCCGCCCCGCGACCTTCTGATAATATGTTTGTATTCCGGAATGATTAGAAGAGATTAAAACAACAGGAATAATCAAAGCGTCCGGGCCGCCCGGTCTGCGCGGATAAGGTTCATTGCCCCAGGCTGTAGTGCACTATTTTTTGCCCCCCCCCCC
>NW_026269113.1:9784-15389 GCF_000697945.3 Frankliniella occidentalis | reverse complement strand
AAAATGGCTCTGCTGCCCCCCCCCCCTTTCTCTCCTCCCTCTCTCCCTCCCCTCCTGTCACCCTGCGGCCGCCGCCTTGTGTGTATTTGCTCGCCAGGAGAGGAGATCCTGACACTTTGTAATAAAATGGCCACCCCTCGTCCCCTTCTTTCCGAGTGTGTATTTGTGTTGTGTATTTTCGCTCCTGCTTCTGAACCAACGGGGGAAGGTCACGCGCACTGCAAAAGAGTGGACAACTCACCGCCTGCTCCCCTCGCCATTGTCCTGTTGCAGAGCTGACCCTGCTGCTAGCCAAGAGCAGGGACCCGGAGGAGCTGAAGCACGTATGGGCAGAGTTCCGTAAGGAGGCCGGAGACAAGGTGCGCAAGCAGTTCGTCCAGTACGTCGAGCTGACCAACGAGGCCGCCCGACTCAACAGTAAGTAACTCGACGAACCTCCTCACCCGATAATCCCGGGTCCAATCTCGCACTCACCGAGTAACCTCCCAACTGCAGACTTCAGCGACGCCTCCGAGGAGTGGGTTAAGGACTACGAATCGGCAGAGTTCCGAAACCAGATCCAAGAGCTGTGGCTGCAGCTGAGACCCCTGTACGAGCAGATCCACGCCTACGTGCGTCGGCGCCTCAACGAGCAGTACGGCGACGCCGTCGTCAAGAAGGACGGCCTCATCCCGGCGCACCTCCTGGGCAACATGTGGTCGCAGACCTGGGGCAACGTCTACGACATCTCCACGCCGTACCCGGGCAAGCAGCCCGTCGACGCCACCTCGGCCATGGTCGAGAAGGGCTTCGACGCCATCAAGATGTTCAAGATGTCCGAGGAGTTCTTCACATCGCTGAACCTCAGCGCCATGCCCGACACCTTCTGGCAGCGGTCCATCCTGAAGAAGCCCGAGGGACGCAGTCTAATCTGCCACGCCTCGGCTTGGGACTTCTACGATGGCGAAGACTTCAGGTAAGTTTGCGATGGATTTGATAGAAACAGGCTTGAAAAAAGTGAAGAGCTGTTTTAGTTTGACTGGTTTGGCCCAGAGTGCTTCCTTCGTGTTTGTAACATTTCTTGCTTCTATCCCATATTTCAAGTGTGTGCATTCTATTTTATTTTTCTTGTAATGTCCGCTGTTAGGTTATTCTGTATACCTTAGCTCCCCCTTCCCTCCCCCCTTTCTTGTCGTTTTTGCTTGACGCTACAGTCTGACCCTTCAGGATCAAGCAGTGCACGCAGGTGACCATGGAACAGCTGTTGGTGGCGCACCACGAAATGGGTCACGTGCAGTACTTCTTGCAGTACAAGAACCAGCCCGCCTCGTACCGCGACGGAGCAAACCCAGGTGAGTGACGCGGACGCCTTCGAGTAAGACCCTTGTGTGTCTTGTGTCAGGATCAAGCAGTGTACGCGGATCACCCACCGCGACCTGATCACCGCGCACCACGAGATGGGGCACGTGCAGTACTACCTGCAGTACAAGCACCTGCCCAAGGTGTACAGACGGGGCGCCAACTCAGGTAGCAGTCTGTAGTGCCCGCTTTGCCGCAGTACTATTCGCGCTTTTTCGCCCGTTTCGTATGCTACACTGCACTTGCACTTAGTAGCGCAATGTGTGTTGTCTGTAGGCAGAAGTGCAGCAAATATCTGCATGTGTGTCGGTATTGGAAAGTACACTCTCCTTCCAGGCTTCCACGAGGCCGTCGGCGACACCATCGCCCTGTCAGTGTCCACCCCCAAGCACTTGCGCAAGGTCGGCCTGCTGCCCGCCGACTCCAAGGACGACCCTCAGAGCGAGCTCAACTACCTGTACAACATGGGTCTAGAGAAGATCGCCTTCCTGCCGTTCGGCTACCTCATGGACCTGTGGCGGTGGGACGTCTTCAAGGGCAAGACCAGCCCGGACAACTACAACTGCGAGTGGTGGAGGCTCAGGTCAGTGGTGGGCCCAGTCCCAGGTGCAGGATGCTTGTTTCACAAACTCTGTTTTGAAGACCACCCTCTGTTTTCCTCAGGCAAGAGTACCAGGGTATCGAAGCACCCGTCGATCGCTCAGAGGACAACTTCGATCCTGGCTCAAAGTACCACACCATCGCCAGCGTGCCATACATCAGGTACTTCGTGAGCTACGTGATCCAGTTCCAGTTCCACGCTGCCCTCTGTGAAAAGGCTGGCCAGTTCGACCCAAAGGACCCCGAGCGCATGCCACTGCACCAGTGCGACATTTACCAGAGCAAGGAGGCCGGCAACCTGTTCGGGTGAGTCGCAAAGTTCAATAACTATGCCGTAGTAGTGTTGCTCTGTCCTTGACTCGATTTGTTCCGTTTTCGTCCCCGTGCGTAGGAAAATGCTGTCGCTGGGCTCGTCAAAGCCATGGCCCGAGGCGATGGAGATCGTGACCGGACAGCGCAAGATGGACGCCAGCGGACTCATGGCGTACTTCAGGCCGCTCCTCAAGTGGCTCGAGGAGGAAAACAAGAAAACCGGCGAAAAGATCGGTTGGGACGCCTCCGCCCCTCGACACGGTAAGTAATTGTTGCACCTGTATTCTACTGCCGTTACGGACCTGCCTACTTCGGCCTAATCAAGCTCTCATAGCGCCTGGTAGGTAGGCAACAACTTAGCTGCATTGCATGCCTGTACTGCGAAGTGGCCTACCCAGAGTCTCGCAGGCGCCAAGCTCCCGTAATTTGCGAAAGAATCTGATAAAAACGGACGCACTTACTGGACGACCCCTCAGCCGCTGGTATTTGTAGCTAACGACTGTTATTGTGTTCACACAGGCTGCAAAAGGACCAGCTCTGAGGCTAAGGCGGCTCCGGCTCCCGCAGCCTCGTCTGCCGCCGCTGCTCCCAGCTCGAGCCGCTGACACCTACCCCGGCGGCGAGGTGCCCGTCTCCGGACCCAGGCGCCGGTCTGCCCGCCGCCGAGCCTAGGCATTTTCCCCTCCGCTACCTTTGAGCGGCAAGCTGTGCTTGGGTACCCCGCCCAGGACGACAACGTCGAGACTATAGACAAGGTGGACGATAGTGACGCGCTTCATGCCACAGTGCCCCGAGACGAAGCCATAGATTGGCGAATGAACGACCTCCTCAACAGACTGCTCGCACTTACCGAGGATGATCCCGGGATTTTATCTCACCGCGAACAAAATTATTTATTAACATCCCTGAGGATGAGAAGGAGTTAAATTATTCCTGTATTTAAAGACAAAACTAGCGATTTTTTGAATGGGAAATGTCTGAGTAATGAGTGTTTTATTAGTGGACCAGGTGGTAAGTTACGTTAATCAATCGATGTTCTAATCTTTCTCTTTTTGGTTAAAAGGTTTAATAATGCCTTGCTTGGAGAGCATTGAACAAGGTGGGAACAATGTGATTGACCCTTTACCATTATTCAACAGTATTTCAAAATGTTGTATTGGTTGTCTTGTAATAAAGATTATGTGCTACAAATTCCACTATCAACTTTCCCGTGCACAACTTCTTCAACACATTGTTGTAAACATAATGTAGGGACAGGCACACTACAGCAACAACCTTCGCCCAATAAATTTTAAGGATCTTGGAATATTGTCATGCCAAGACTTATGAGGGAGGAATGTTGATCAATTATCAATTTGATCTTAATTGATTTATTTCAAAAGCAAAAATAAATAGAAATTGTTCGCTAATTACAAAAGACATCACAGAAGTAAAAGGTATCACTTTGTTTCAAATTACAAACGCTTACATTTTATTTCAATTCCTTTATTACATGTTATATTTCATTACGGATGATAAATAGTGCATGACACAAAGGAAAGTAATGTAGATTTCTACCATCCCAAGGTAGGTATGCCACTTTGGAAATATTAACCTATGAAACGTATTTGATATGACCCACAATGTCACGTACCAAAGAGATATCCGACCACAGGTCAAAATATAATGGTTGCAGTCGGAGGGGGTAACAACTCACAAAACAGTCTGTACACCTGAGTCAGATATTATAATATCAGCAACGCCAGATTTAAATTGGTGGAATTTGGCGTATGTACACCAAATTTCAAAGTTGTTACCCCCTCACACACAACCATCTGCCTCCCCCCTCCCCTCCCCTCCAAAACTTAGGATGAGCTTGTGCAACCTAATTTAGCGGTTTCTTTTCCGTTCATTCCGCAACACCTTGTCAGCCACAGCATCAGTGTTTCAGTCGGTAACTGATAGTGAGCCACCTCGCGGCACACAGCAGGCCCCCGGGCGGCCCAGCAACCCCTGCGCCGCCGGCCCCTCGCCGCCCCCGCCCCGCGCCATCTGAGCCCAATGCCACCACAGAGTCTGCCACTTTAAGATGAAGAGAATGTCCAGCCCTGGCGAGCGCGCGGCCGTGACGCTCACGCGGCGGGCGCCTGTTCGGTGACTTGCTCCGAGGTGGCGGAGGCTGCTGTTGTCACCGCTGCCGCTGGAGGACCCGAGGACGCCGCCGCTGACGTCACCGCCGACGGCGCTGCTGTGGGGGCGGGCGTCGTGGCGTCGACGGTCGTGGGGGCTGGTGTGGTCGGCGCTGCCGTAGGGGCGGCGGTCGTGTCGGCGTCCTGCTCCTCGGAGAACTCGCCCAGCGGGCAGGAGTAGTACCCCCTGGCGGCGCCGTCCGCGTCCTTCTCCATCAGCTTGTACCGGGGAAGACCGCACTCTATGGGAGGAAAATCATGGCAAGCTTACAGCTCTCCATTTGCCGACCACCCCAACTCGCGGCCATGTCCCGGCCCCGACATCCTCGGTCCCGGCCTCAACTCGCAACTTACCCTTCTGACTCTTCCCCCAGGCCACAATCTCCCCCGTGCGAACATTGTGGTCCTCGAGGAACTTGTGCAGCGGCTGGAAGTAGGTCGTGGCTGCCGAGGGATCCAACTCCTTGGTGCCGATGGTCTGCTCCAGGACTTCTTGCCAGGGCTTTGAACCCCCGACCTGCATCATTTTCCTGCACCGAGAACGGACGGGGTCAGGTACCCTATACGTCTGCACGACCTAAAACTCAGCGGTAAAGTAGGCAACCGATTCTGCTTGCACATTACGCGGATCCCCCCCCCCCCGTGCGACGCCACCCCTATTTTCGGACGTACTTGAGCAGGTTGCTGACGACAGGCTGGTTCAGGAGGTTGCAGCGGTGCAGTGGGAGGCGTGTCGGGTCCTCGGCGTCGAACAGACCAGCCATGATGCAAAGCTGGCGGTGCATCTGGAAGGCCAGGATGGTCCCGAACGTCGTCCTGGGGAAAAGTTAGGTCCGCCGATACGAACGAGGGGTGATTATCATTTAGGTTGCCGTTTGGCTACGGCGTCCATTTCCAAACGAGCCAGAGAGGAATTATTGCCTCCCCGATGCTTACTTGAAAGGTGTGCCGACCGGGTCCATGAGAAGGTCGAGGTTGGCCGCGTCGAAGTCGCGCCACGACCGATCCAGGGGCTGCTCAACGCCCTCTATTTCCTGCCTGGAGCGGAGAGGACAGTTAGCGCGGGACGGAGGACGCCGAGGGGTCCTTTACTCTAAATATAGGCGTACACTAACCTTTCTGTTTTTTCTTGATTTTTATTCTAATTCTTTTCTGATTTTTCCTCAGTTATTAATTATATTTCCGTG
>NW_026269113.1:6892-9734 GCF_000697945.3 Frankliniella occidentalis | reverse complement strand
CGACAGCGCCACGAGCCCGCCGATGCCCTCCACAAACGCTGGTGAGTTGAAAATGTGTCCGAGTCACTCGGCCGACGCATCGCATAACCTCAAAATGTCCCAAGGAGGTTATTGTGACTCACCATCGTTCATGGTCTGGCGGTACACGCTGGGCTGGGAGCGCATCTCCATGCCGTACACGACGCCGGTGACGAGCGAGGACGCGGCGAAGAGAGTCTTTTCGCACACAGTGCCGCACACACGAATACTGTAAACGAGGGTCCAGAAAGGAATCATCGTGCATTTCAGTCACCGGCACCAGCCTCTATGTGTGTTTCATGTTTGTTTGTTTGTTTGTTTGTTTGTTTGTTTGTTTGTTTGTTTGTTTTGCTCCTGCTGTGTGTGCACTTTGGCACCAACTGTTGCGTTGAGTTGGTTTGAGAGCGCCCCGCTGTCCCCTGTCCGACCCCTGTCCTTACCGGTAGTCTTTGTTGTCCAGGAAGTCCTGCGCGACGGGCTTGCAGCTCATGGTCTTGTTGGCGTCCGACTCCAGGATCGACTTGTCCCAGACGGCGTCCGGCACCCCAGTCATGTTGAGTGACCGGTAGAACTCGTCGGGGAGGAAGAAAATTTTTCTCACCGTGAAGCCCTGCACAACAAGAAAGGTAAGTGAGGTTACGTCGCCGTCCTGGAGAGAGGCGTTTTGTCGCTGCACCTCGCGCTGCTCGCACACACCTTGGCCCGGAGGGCTCCCGGGAAGTCGAGCGGCTTGCGCGGGACGGGGTCCGTCTTGCACAGGGGGTCGTCTGGAAACAGTAAATCGTGTCAGTGAGAACTTTCCGGCTGCGACGCGGTGCGCAGGCCGGCCAGGCCGCGAGGCCGCGAGGGGCGTACCGATGAGGTGATCCGGGATGAAGCCGCCGTTGGGGGCGCTGTTGGGGCCGTAGTGCTGGCGCAGCCGGTGGCGGCAGTACGCCGTCAGCTGCTTGTACAGCGGGTGCACGCCGTCCACCAGCAGCTTCATCTTGTCCAGCAGGTCGTCTTGCTCGTAGTTCCTCAGCATGTATCGCGTGAAGTCCGTGTAGTCTGGAAGAGCAATAAGGTAGAGGGTGGGCGGATAGTTTGACGCTGTGCGGGCGAGGGGCTTGAGAGGTAAAGGACTCCTGGGGTCAGAGAACTTACTGTCCAGAGAGGCGGCCTGCTGCGCGAGCTCCACCAGCTGGTGGAACGTGTCAGTGCTGTTCTTTCCGTAGCGGAAGCGAAGCCAACAGTGCAGTTTCTCTCTGTACTCGTCGTCTACAACACAAGTGTGTCCACGAGCACATAAACTTATGGGGGTAGAAGTTATTTCGTGGCTGTAAATGTTGATGTACATGACCTACCAGGCTGCTTTCCCTCGTAAGGTTTGCACGCAAAATCTCTGTTGCACCTTCGCGCCACCGCCAAGTCGGATGCTGCGTTCTGGAACTGATTGGTCCAGTGGAGAGGTGTGAAATGCTTCCAGTGATCTAAGAGTGTGTATCTGTACATTTCGTAACTATTGCACTTACTGTGACATACTTGTCGTCCGGGAGACCGGGTGCTCCAAGCTTCGAGTACATGCCCAACTGCCGTTTGATGTCCTTATCAGCAAATTTCTCTCGAGGGTACTTCACCGCTTCCTTCCGTTGTTGCTTCTGGAATTTAGCCACTTCGAAGGACACTTTGAGCTGAAAGAACACACAAAGGCTACTCTTACATCACAGTTCTTGTGGAAGGAATGCTTCTGTTGAAACGAGACGGCGTAACTCCCCAAACGTCTTTCTCCAAACGTTATAGAATTTCACTTATTTGACGATTTAATGTGAAGAGGCGCACCTCCTGGCCTAACGTCCTGCGCGAGATGTCCGTCTCGTAGTCCCATTTGGCGAGGTAGTAGGCGTTGGTCTTTTTGGCCCACTCGAGGTTGAGGTTCTTGAGGAACTTCCTCGCCTCCTTCTCGGTGTAGGTCTTGACCTCGGGCGGGAACGCGGAGGCGGCGTCGGTCTGCTTGAGCAGCAGGGCGACGAGGGCCAGCGCCAGCACGGCGACCACCAGGTCGGAGGGCTGCATCGTGAGGGATGCGCCCGGCTACTGCACAGTGCACTGCACCTCTGCAGGGCCTCAGCAGGCCGCGCGCATGCCCCGCGCACCACACGCACTCGCACGCACTCGCGGGCCCGACACTACTCCTTGACCTCCTGCTCCTCGTCGGCGTCGGGGAGGGCAGCACGGAGGTACGGCGGACACTTCGACCGGCTCGCGACTGACGGCCGCCGGGGCGTCGGCGGCCCGCGGGGAGCTGGCCCCGGCCGTGGGTGGGAGGGAGAGGGAGGCCCCGGGGGTGTTTCGCACGCGGCCGGCCTGCCCGCCCGGGGGCCGGGCCCAGGCTTGCCCCGCGGCGTCGCCAGCGGCCACCCCAAGGGCGAAGGGTGCACGCCAGAGTACTCTCAGCAGACTAAGGCGTTTCCTTTTAAATTGCGCGCTTTACTGTACACATTTATTACAAAAATAACAACAATTATTTTTCGAATTCGTTACATTTTTTTTTTCTTTTTGCAATGACGGTGACGAATAACGTATCCGAATAAACTCTGGTTCCGCTGCGCGCTGCGCCGACCTCTTGTTCCTCCCGTGTGCGCAGCCGCGCGGGCAGCCGTGGGCAGGCAGGATCCCGGTGGGCTGACGGCGCAGCCTCAGCCCAGCCTAACACGGCCGCCCATGGCAGCAGCCTCCGCTGCCGTAACGCGACAATCTGCACCAATCAAGCCTTTAGCCTTTCGCCATTTACCAATTGGTGGGCGGCCGCCGTCCTCTAGAGCCCCTTCCGGCCCGCCCTGCCCCG
>NW_026269113.1:0-2703 GCF_000697945.3 Frankliniella occidentalis | reverse complement strand
ATTAAAAATAAAAAAATAACGGGAATCAGATGTCCTATAATGGTACTGGCATCCCACTCCTTTTCGGTGCAGCACTGCGCGTGCTGTATTATTACACTCGTGCCTGGTGCACGATAACACCAAAACAAGGAGGTGTGTAATTTTTTGTGATTTTGGCCACTCCAAAGAGAAAGGTGAAACCTTTAAAGGAACTTTCTGGGAAGAAAACAAATAAATATACGAGGATGCAAGTTTTCACTCTTTCCTCAAAGTGGCCTGAATAGTCTGAAAAAATCCGACCCTTGCCTCGTTTTTGTCGTCTGCGGGGAAGGGGAAGGAAGGAAGACGCACGCACGCGCCGCTGCTTGGTGAAAAAGCAAACCCACCCCGCCGCCGCCGTGAGGAGGAGCGGACGTCACCGGATCGTGGTGGTTGAGTCAGCCGCGCCTAATCGGGACGAATAATAAATACTTTGTTGGTGGTTTCGGCAGACGGGCCGTGTCGCGGGGCGGCGGCCAGCGGCTTGCCAGGGACGGAGAGGAAGGGGACGCCCCCAGCCGCAAAAATGTTGCGGTTTCACGGACTAAACTCGCGTTGGCGTCTCGCGCCGCGCGTCGGCGGGCAGGGCATGGCATGGCGTTATTAAAAACAATTATATGGGAGTAACTAAAGGAAAATGTGATGTTAAAGGGCAATATATTGGCCAATTTATTGGCGTACGAGGATGCGGGTGGTCACGTCGTCCACGTTATGTGGCGCGCACATGTCACACCAGCACGCGTGCACGCTAGTTTTGCGCCTCGGCCCGCACATGGGGGAAAGGGGGACGCATGGCACATGGCTCTGAGAGGGGATCGGGAAGGGTGAGTCTCTACAAGAAGTGAATCATGCCAACCAAGCCACGTTCGAATGGGTTTCAGTTGCACGCCGGAACGGCCTGCGTGCGGAGGGGCTGGCGGCCGGCATCAAAGTGTATTATCTGCTCGGACTGGCCGGTGCGTTACCTTAGAATGGGGCCTCAGCCTACCCGCATGTCATCTCTCCTTCCACTTTGAACGACTTGCATAAAATAGCTATGTTGATTCAGCCTAAACGACGGAAACGATCATATCAATATTTAGTGCAGTGATGGCTTTTTCTGCAATTCAATAACGTGTTAAAGCGATTTACCAATTTCATTGTTATGTAAAACAGCATTAAAAAATTGTACTTCATTATGGCTTGTATTGTTTTATCGAAATGCGAGATGGGCGAGTATCCACGAATATTTGCGAGTATTACCCGATTTTTTCGCGAGTCGTCGCGATTATCACGCGAGCATTTTTCCTCCGTGTAGCGCAGTGCATATAAGCGAACTAAAGGAGTGCGGCGGTGGAGCGTGGAGGAGACGGGTGGTGTGTGTTACCGGAACTTTAGGACAAAACTAATCGTGCTCCTTTGTTTTCATTTGTCCCACCCTGGCCGCCGCACCGCGCCGTCTGACCTCGCAGCAGGCCGCGCGCCGCCGCCACCGCCGCTTACGTGGACCAGTCTCGCTCCCACCCCACCCCGCCCCACAGTGACGCTCCGTGTGTGATTTACTCGGGACGATATGACGCGATGCGCACAGGACCGCCGCGCCCCGCCCCGCCGGGGGAAAGCTGCCGTTGTCTTTGGTGACTCACGTCGTACACATGATGCCTCAGCCCGCCATAAGTCGCCATGAGGCGCGACGCTGATTGGCGGTCATATGTTGTCATGAAAGGCAGAAGGGAAGAGAGGCCCTCTCAAACTTCTTACCTTTTTGAATTCGGCGCGCGCCTTTCGTGCGTGGGCGCGCTCCGGGTAGGCGCCCCGCGGAGCCGTTCCGGATCCGGAAGTCAGGTTGTGACCCCGCCAATTAACGCGATCCGGCCCAGCGCTATGACGGATTGGAAACACCGCTGCACTACGCAGGATATGCTCAAAGAAGTTTTACTTTCGTGATTTTCTATTCTCCTTCTCCCTTCGTCCGTCCCCTCTACCGTCCCCCTTCATCCCGCTCTCTCTCTCTCGCTCTTCTGAGCAGAGCGCGGCGGCGCGTGCCTCTCCGAGTCGGCCACACATTTCTCACCTGCTGCTGCTGGATGGGTCAGATTATTCTAATACGGACCGAGGTATCCCCTCTCCTTCCTCACCGCTACTATAATCCTCTCCCCCCTCTTGCATCGCCTCGCTTTCCCCCTCCCTCTAGCTCCCTCTTACCTTTCTCAGGCACGTATCCTCAAAGTGCACAGAAGCAGAAGGGCTAAAGGGCAATAAAAAGATAGTGTGCGTCACTATCTGTTATATGACTAGTGCAAAAAATCCCAAAAGCAACAAAAACGTAACGTTTTATTTTATCCTGTAAATTCTCATTATCATTTTTCACGAACGCCCATGCTCACGGTCTAGTGGTTGCCGCTGACGCTGCTGCTGTTCTGGGCTCCAGCTGCATCTGTTTCGCCTCCGTTTTTGGAAAGCACACTCACACAAACACACGAGTGGCGCCCAACTAAACCGTTTGATTTATACACATCACTGTGTGTTTGTCGCTGTGCCCCGCGAGCGCGCGCGTGTGTGCGTTATATGCCCTGGCCGTTGCGTAAAGCCGAGCTGAGCTCTCGCTGTCCGCCCCGCCCCGCCCCGACCTTCACTCTCACGCACCGTCTGTCTGCAGCGCGTCTCCGGACGGAACCGCGGTGGACGCTTGCTGTGGTCAGCTAC
>NW_026269112.1:6489-8044 GCF_000697945.3 Frankliniella occidentalis | reverse complement strand
TAGCCGGCGCTGACGCTGCCGTTGACTCCTACTTCAATAGGACTTACGGCTGACTTAACACCGTAAACAGGGTGTCGAGCGGCGACCGAATATTAAATTCAAGGGTTTTTCCCGGGTTTCCCCAGGGCAAAATAGCCAAAATTCAAGGGTTTTGAAAGACTTTTCGGACACAAAAATTTGCTCATAGGGGTTAATTTTCTTAACAAAAAGTCCTAAAATTATGTCATTAAAAGTGTTGGTCCATCTAAAGAGCGGGGAAACAAAAAAGGCGAGATGTGCGGGGCGCGCGCCGTAAGAGCGAACTGTCACAAGCGCGACTCGTCGTAAGCGCGAATGCCGCAAGCGCGACCCGGCGCAAGCATGAACCCGGCAAGAGCGAACGACCGCAAGCGCGAATTGTCGGAAGCGCGACCCGCCACAAGAGCGAACCTCGCGAGGCGCAGCTAACGCGCAAGCGGCTTGCCACGGCTAGACGGGCGAGATCGACGCGTAGGTCGAGAGGGTCTCGCAGTCGTGTATGAGGGATTCGGAAGAACTCTGGCCGTTGATTATGTTCTGCTGCTGCTAAACCGTGACCAGACTTGCCATCGGTTTGCTGTCTATGTTACGTGTACTTGTATTGGTAAAACGTTCATAACATGAATGTCCCTGCACAGTTCCTCCGAATCCCTCATTCACGACTGCGAGACCCTCTTGACGTACGCCTCGATCTCGCCAGTCTCGCTGTGGCAATAGTCTTCCCAGCAAAAGACTAGTGCTGCTCAAAAGGGCTAATAGAGGTCCAATCCAATGGCTTCGCTTCGACTTCGGCACCTGTGGCTGGGGGATGGAGGAGGATAGCGAGTCGCGGTCGCGAGTAGTGAGTCTCCTGTCGCGGGTGTCCTATTCTAAGTGACCGCGGGCCCGTTCGCAGGTGACCTTCAGTGACCGCGGATCCTTTCGCGGGGGTTCGCGGTGTCCTTTCGCGATTTTCCTCGCGGACACAATCGCGAGGACTGGTGAGATCCTGCGGGTGCCGAAGTCGTGCCGAAGTCGTGCCGAAGTCGTACCGAAGTTGACGGGGAGCCATTTGATCTCTATTAGCTCTATTGAGGTGCACTATTCTTTTACTGGGAAGCCTAAAGCTGGTTGCCCGTAAGCGAGGGTCGCTCTTGTGTCGGGTCGCGCTTCCGACACTTCGCGCTTCCGGTCGTTCGCTCTTGCGCCGGGTCGCGCTTGTGGCATTCGCGCTTACGACGGGTCGCGCTTGTGACAGTTCGCTCTTGTGCACGTCACCGGATGTGCGCAGAGAGTTGCAACACGGAGATCAGCAGCTCGGTGACGAGGACTCTGCGAACATTTTCCCGGGTTTTGAGCAAAATTCGGCAAAATTCAAGGGTTTTTCCCGGGTTTTTCCCGAGCGATTTAATTCAAGGGTTTTTCCCGGGTTTTCAAGGATTCCAGGGTCGCTCGACACCCTGCGTAAAAGAAACAAGCTGCGTTCATATACTTTGCGAGTTTCTGAAATAGATTCTATCGGTGAAAGTGTGCTCCTGCAGTTAGTATCGCTCCTTCT
>NW_026269112.1:5852-6439 GCF_000697945.3 Frankliniella occidentalis | reverse complement strand
TTATGCGTTCACTATCCGCCTTGACCCTAAGAGTAAAAATTGCCATGAAATTAGTGAACGAATTTATACACGAAAGTTATCGTCAAATAGATCAGGTTAGTAAAGCCCTTAAAATCTTCCCCACACTACCCTCACCTTATTAGGAAGCATACCAAAAAACCAAAACCAAAGCTAAAAATATTATAGAGAAAAGTTTACGTCAATAAATGATCCGGAGGGGAGAGACGCGTTGTTGACCTGAAAAATTGGACAGGCGGTTCTTGATTCAAGGACGAACATTATTGGTTTGAGTCGAAATTGGGCATAAGTGCTGAAGACAGTTAAGAACTGTAATAAAAGAACACGCTTTTTTGAGAGGGCGCAGTAACTCTAGGAATTATATGTACACCGGCCTGGGAATCACGTCGTTAATCATCGGGAATCAATGAGAATCACGACGGAATTCAACGGGAACCAATGAGAATGACAGGAACCAATGGGAATCGCGACGGAAATCTATGGGAATCAACGGGAAATATTGACTCCGGGAATCAGGTATGCACTTTATAATCGGAGTTATTGCCCCCTCGCTTTCCTTGGTGTACGTT
>NW_026269112.1:0-1052 GCF_000697945.3 Frankliniella occidentalis | reverse complement strand
AGAGGGAGAGGGGGGGCGAGGAGGGGGGCACGCGTTCAGATACGGGCGCTCCGTGATGTCCGTCGCAAGGGGTGAGCCGCACGACGGCACGCCCCGCCACGCCCCACCACGCCCCTCTGCCACGCCCCGCCTGGAGGCTGAAAGGCATCCAGCTCCCCTGAAAAGGGGACGCGAAAGTCCCCTCGCCCAAAGCACCCACCGAGCCCGGGCCCAGGCCCCTCCCTCAAAAAGGGGCGGCTTAAAAGGACGCGTAAACCTCGTTTCAACTTCAGCAGCGCCAAGGTCACACCCCCGTGGAGAAGCCGCCCGAGCGGAGCCGCCCCAGGCCCCTTCGTCGCGGCGCGTGGCACTTATGGCTGAAAAATTATCAGAAACGATGCTGCATATTGGCGGCGGGGTGCATCCCGGAAAAGCTCTTCCTTCCGCCCGGGCCGGACTTGGCGCGGAGCCCCACAGATCGTGGACCGGATGCCAATGGCGATAGTTGTTGACCCCACCCCCCTCCCCTACTTTACTTGGGGCAAGCGAACACGGAGGAGAGAAAGGAAAACGGAAGAGGGGACGCAAGTGCGCTCCCGTTGCGGCCGGTGGAAAATGTCAGCGGGAATGTTGTTTGGACTCGTTGGACTTGCCCAGGTCGTATGGTCGCGTGGCTGCACGGCAGGCACGCACGGCACGGCTAAGGCTCGGCTCGCGCGCCCAGTACAAGCCCATCCCGGCCCTGGTTAAGAAGCGGGCTTATCGGGGTAGTGGTCTGCTCGCTTGGTTTCGATCGGCACCAAAACCCGTCCACCCCCGCCCCATGTGTGTGAGTGCGGGAAGGGGGGGGGACAGCTTAACGCGATGGGAGTTCCTTAAGGCGTGGACGGCCGAGACAGACAAGCAGACTGCGGCCCGATCGCGCCTATATGTACAGTATATTCTCAAGCCACGTTTCACCATGTCCAAATTTGTCTTTTTCGAGCACTCGACATTTTGGCTTTCCGTCCATAGGGATCGTCCAGAAAGTACGTCCTTTTTTCCTGAGATTCATTTGAAAATTTCGGAAGCTA
>NW_026269111.1:8952-9277 GCF_000697945.3 Frankliniella occidentalis | reverse complement strand
CCCCCCGACCCCTACACAAGCGAGCACCCCTCTCACCCCTCCGCAACATCCCGCCTCGCCGCGATAGCTTCTGCCCGCACGTCGGACAGGGGAGAAGGGAAGGGGTGAAGCCCCCCCTCTCTCTCTCTCTTTTTGAAGTACGGGGGTTATGAGCTCGTGGCTGTCACCCTGGCACGGCTCATGTGCGGGTGGCGTGGCGTGGAGGGTATTGGTGGCGGGGGTGGATGTGTGTCGAAAACGATAATAACGACGTGCTCGTGATTGCCCTGGAGATAAAAACGTGAAGGGGTGCGAGAGAGAGAGAGAGAGAGAGAGAGAGAGAGAG
>NW_026269111.1:3273-4040 GCF_000697945.3 Frankliniella occidentalis | reverse complement strand
TTTTGATGCAGAACAAGGTCTCTGTGTTGAGTATGCACTGTGAAAAGTCAACGAAGCAGTTCTACGCAGTAACTGCCAAGACTGTTCAAAAGTTAAGTGTAAAAGTGCATTACGTGTTAAATTAATGCCCGATCTTTGACAGTGGTACAGAAGAAATGGAAGCAAAGTTTGTGCGGAATCACAAAGCACTTTTTTCGATCTCTGCGGGGGCTATCATGGTACTTCATAATTTAAGCACATTGCTTCGTGAAAGCTACAACATTTTGCTTCATAATTACTCATCAACCTTTCGAAGCACTGTGTTCGTAGACTTTTTACAGTGCCCCACGCTCACGCTGCACCAATCCTTCCGACTTAGATTATTTGCAAATATAAAATCTGCTCTCAAGAAAATTTCCTTACAAAAGAGCTGGGTGTGAAGCCAGACGAATCTAAAAAGTCGGTGGCGCACGGCGGAGGCGCAACGAAGTAATTAAGATGAAGTTTGGGAAAACTGCAACAATAACAAAAGTGGCGGGAGAAAAGAAAAAAATGAAGGGAGCAAAGTGTAGATATGGACTTGTCGATCGCTTTTCGATTACTTTTCTCGCCTCAGAGGACTCAACTCTTCCCGTGTGCCTCTGCTCTATCAAACTGATGGGAAAAGTATCTGCCCGGTAGTATTTGTAGGACTTTAATCTCAGAATGAGAGGGACTGGAAGCGAAAGACGATGCGCGCTGGTTCCGGGAAAAGCAAATTGCAATGTTCATCGCATATATATTTTACA
>NW_026269111.1:0-663 GCF_000697945.3 Frankliniella occidentalis | reverse complement strand
ACGGGAGCGACGGCAGCGCCCGCCCTACACAACGCTGTATTCATATAACAAATACCTTGAGTGCCCAAAAATTCTGGAAGTTTTTTCCTCGTCCTGGAAAATTCAGCGTGATGGACTTACGTCCCTTTGTCAGATCATCAGTGATATATGGAGGTTTTAGTGTGTACATGCACACTACCTCCTGCATACTTGACCAAGTACACACTACCTCCTGCATACTAGGCAATTCAAGTACACACTTGGGTTTCCAGAGACATAAGTGTATTTTTGACGAAGTCCTCTTAACTTTACATACAGAGTCTCTGTCATTTTGAAGTGTCAAATACAGTTGTTATTCGACCTTACACATGACGAATTGTTCGTAACATTTTTTTAAAACTTTGACAGTCAAAATGACGAAAACGTCCATTTTAAAATCCAAAAATTATGGAGGGCAAAAAAGGACGAACTATTCGTCCATTCATGAATTAGTATGAATGCTAATTTTATCGTCCAGAACATTTTTTCCCCTGAAAACTAAAACGAATAGTTTAGTTTGTACCCTAAATTGATAAATACTGTGAAGAACAAAGAAAAATAATTAATATGCCTTTCACTCCCCCCCCCTCCCCTCTCTGTCCTTCTTAGGCCTTGACCATATAAATTGAATATAATAAAGTCCTA
>NW_026269110.1:8719-9859 GCF_000697945.3 Frankliniella occidentalis | reverse complement strand
CTAGTGCGTGGGGCGCAACTGAAGGGCCAGCTGGCAGTGCATAGACAAGAAGCGATGCATCTGCGGTGCTGGTATTCCCTCGCAACACCGGACGGTGTGTTGGGTTGCCTATGCGCTGGCAACGGGCGCTTTTTGCACTCCGAGGAAAAGAGGGTCGAGAGCAACGCCAGCAGTGCCTCTGCGAGGCTCTCTTGCGGCGGTGGCGAACCACGGGACGGGAGGTTCCTGGGCGCTCCCCGCGTCACGCACTCCACGTCGAGCCAGCGACGCACAATGCCCCAATGGTCCCTTCCCTAAGGACCATTTGCGAACCCGCCCCCCCCCCCCGCCCCTCCTCAGGTAATTTTTACATCCGAATTTTCGCGAGTGTCGGCTGAAGTGTATCACCACCACCAGCATCACGTAAGATGAGTGAGGTTCACGTTCCCCTTTGGATTTGCCACGAGTTGACAGTCCAGTTCAGTGCGATCACTAAACGCGAGGAGAACGGCAAACAGAGCGCCGCTACGCCGAATCTGAGTGAGTCTGCCGATCGATCGAGGGCCCCTCTCAAATCGAAGCTCTCTTTGGGCCCTGTCGGGTACCGGGCCGGGTACCCAGGACACAGCGGGGGAATGCCCTTCCCCCTCCCCCAATCTACTCTCCGAGCCGGGCAGAGCGGCAGAGCCAAACCACCCAGGATCGGTAATTACAACAGAAGCGGTATGATGAATGCCCTGGCTTGGAGCCGGAGCCGTGCCCCCGGGGAACACGCCACTCCACCCCGCCGCGCCCTACGTTCTGACACGCCCCGCCACGCCCCGCCACGCCCCGCCACGCCCCACCACGCCTGAATCGTTAGAAATTAATCGGAAAAGGAGTAGCAGTGGATTAGCATTAGCGTTTAGACCCCGGCCGTCGCGCCGCCGGGACAAACGCGATGCCCTGCATGGGGCCCGGCTGAGCCCGCTGGCCAGGACCACCTGTGGGACAGCGAGCAGCGAGCGCGCTCAGAGTGGTGTCGCCTCGCGCGGGGCGGGGCGGGTTGGAGCGACCAGATCGAGATCGAGAACGCTCATCAGAGGGATGGTGCAAGGCCTTGTCGTGCTTGTCGTGGCTCTCTAGCCTTCGCGGCCGGGCGGTGCGAGGGGAGGGGGGAGG
>NW_026269110.1:2752-3534 GCF_000697945.3 Frankliniella occidentalis | reverse complement strand
GTATCTGATGAAGATGTGCTCAAAGACACATCTAACTAAGGTACAAAAATTGTCCCTCCCCATTTAGAGTGATAGAGTGGGCTGCATCTGGTCACTAGGCAATATTTGTACACCCGAGCCAAGGAGTTGCCTAAAAGGTATAATGCCGGCGTCGGTACTGCTCGCTCCTTACACGCAGTGGCCTTTGTAGTAGCATTCCTTTGCCTACCTGCTTGGCAACACTGTGGGAGAGGAATTAAACGTTCCTACTAAGGATTGCGTATCCTCTGTGAATTTCCGATTGAAATATAAACCTTAGATTTTCAGTTCGTGAACGTTTTTTGGGCGTGCTGCTGACCATGGATTCGGCCGATAAGGCTCCACCCAAGACCCAAGGTGAGTCCGAGGACAGGCTGGCTGGTCCAAGGCCACGAGGTCAACGGGCTGATCGCCTTGGCAGTCTCCTTGGGCAGGACACGGTAAAGAGTTTTTCTTGGATTTCAAGGTTATTTCTTGAATTTCAATGACGGCTGGATAATTTCAATACTGACCCCTGAACAACTCCCTGCTTTCAAGGGGCCCGTGAAAAACGAAACGTATATGTGCCATATAATTCCCATACACGTCCCGTATATGACCGGAAGATGCTGTATATGTTACATATACAGTGCCATATATGTGGACATATATGCTACCATATATGGGCTGCATTTACTGTATATGGGAGAAATTCGACGTATATGGGGGTAGTCTGCCGTATATGGGTCCATTTTGTGAACATATATGTCATCATATATGGGTTT
>NW_026269110.1:0-1472 GCF_000697945.3 Frankliniella occidentalis | reverse complement strand
TGGCAATATATGGGATATATATGCACAAGTTATATGTCAAATATATGTTTGAGCGCGTCCGGACATACATGGCGCCATATACGTGCCGTATACAATTTTTTTTTCACGGGGGAGGCCTTGCAAGTTTTGGTCTGATATGCAAGGGGTTGCCTTGGATTACCAGAAGAAAATTCCAAGGCTTCCCCTCGGAAGCAGTGGGTTTCAAGGTAGGTACTGGGATTGCAAGGGTCGATATCGAAAGTATAAATATCAAACCGTACTTGAAATTCTCGAAATAACCTTGAAATCTAAGAAAAACTTTTTACCGTGGAATTAAAGGGGGGGGGGGTAGGGGGTAGGGGGGAAGAGGCACAGACATAACGAACGAGATAGGGACGGTCCTAACGCACCTCCCTGTGCCGTCCCCCTCCCCCTCTACGGAGGAGGCGGTGGGGGTTACATGGCCCGGCGAGTTGATAACCATATATACAGATAACAACAACAAGGTCGGCCCAGGCGCTGCAACCTTTCAAAAGAAGTGACACATTTTCTAAATGTAGTTTTGCCCCCCAATTTTTTTTTATCTTGGCGTGCTGTCGAAACTGGGTCGCAACTGGTCCCTGCGTGGTGCGGGCCGACGGGCGTCGCGGGGACAGGCCGGGGGCGGGGTAGGGTGGAGATGATTCGAGCGTCCCGGAGGTGGTTGTGCGCCCGAGATAATAATAAAGAATGAAAAAAATAAAAAATGAAGGGAGGCGAGGGAGGAAGAGGGGGAAGGCATCGGGCGATTGTGTGCGCCTCGCCGCCGCGGCACCGACACACTCGGAAATAATATGAGAACCCTTAGGTAGCGCGGTAGCGGCGCGGGGGTGGCGCGGGGGCGGCGCGGGGGTGGTGGCTGGGAGTAAGGGTAGGGTATGCTCATGGCATGCCACGTGGAGAATAAGCCGATGTGCGATGTGGGGAACTCGAGCAACGGACTTGGTAGACCGTCCTTTCGCTGTGCCGGTCATTCCATTCCATCGGCGGTCCAGGCGAAGGGACAGAACCAGCGGTAGGGTGGTCGCCGCACTGTTAAAGTCTTACGAAGAAAAATGCCAAATCCTTTGTAATACCAAGGATTTGGACGCTTCGTAGGGAGCAAATCCTTCGTAGGTACGAAACATTTGGCATTTTGCTTCGTAAGACTTTAACTGTGCGACGGCATGTGAGGATAAGAGAGGGGACGTGAGGTGGAAAAGGAGGCCGGGGGGGGGGGAGGGGGGCTCGCCGTGGCACACAATCATCGAAATAAAGAACCTGGCCATACATTAGGCTAAGTCTTATACCGTAGCCACGAGGCAAGGTCCTCCTGGCCCTGCTGTGTCCACCTGCTGTGGGCTGTGGGCCCGCGGCCGCATCCGGCCGGCCAGGACAGGAATCTCCTCTCTGCATTCTCTACTCTCTCTCTCTCTCTCTCTCTCTCTCTCTCTCTCTCTCTCTCTCTCTCTCTC
>NW_026269109.1:9725-12203 GCF_000697945.3 Frankliniella occidentalis | reverse complement strand
TGTGTGTGTGTGTGTGTGTGTGTGTGTGTGTGTGTGTGTGTGTGTGTGTGTGCAGCAGGGACTGTCTGAAGTGGGCTCTGGAGGTGTTGTTTGTAAACCAGCACACAGTCTAACTACTACTACCCGCCGGCCCCGCCGGTCGGCCCCCGCCCGCCCGACCACCGCAACGAGAGAAGAGGAGCGGAGGGCTGAGGGCTGCGTCCCAATTACGCCCCGCTCGCTCCCCGGCTCTCTGCGGCGGCGGCCTTGGGGAGGGACTACTGGCCTTTACTCGCACGCAGCCCGCAGGGTGAATCCAGCGCGCCGGACAAATATCACGCACTGGTCGCACAGACACACATATATGCAGTAAGTAGCGACGGCACCCAGGGGTCCACAGCGCGGGGAGGGAGGGGGTGGGGGCAGCCGTTATGCACAGCAGTCGGGGCAATAAGATGAGTCCCTCTCGGGAGCAGCGCAGAGTATTGTGCGTGCGAGAGCTCTCGCCAGTGTGTGTGTGTGCGGCCGCAGCCCATTCTCAGCAGATAACAGCGGCGTGTGTCCGGTGCGAGTGTGTGAGTGCGGGGGCTGCCCCGGCACTGCCGGACTTGGCCGCCTGAATCACTCGCGGAGGGTTCAAGCTCACCGGCGGGGCGCGGGGGCACCGACCCTCTCGCTCCTCGCCATGACAATTGCCGCTAATTCGCCCAAGGCGAGGCGGAGGAGGCGGAGGCGCCGCGGGGCCCTGCGAGCGCGCGCGCGCGCGGCTGACACTTGATGCGCAGCAAGCTCCGAAAGAAACACGAGGAAAATACGAGCTGCTAACGCAATTTGGCGTGACGCTAACACAGTTTGGATTTTGCTAATCGAGTAACGCCCCGACACAACATACGTACTCGCCGCCGCCTCCACCCGGCGCGGCCGGGGGCGGGCCGGGAACGGGCCTAGAGGCGGGGGCAGAAAGACACAAAATGCGATGAAATGTCGGGTACTTTTGGACCTCCCTCAGCCGACAAACAAAGGCGCCCGCTCGCTCACTCCTGCAGGGAGACCGACCCCTAAATGACAAGGAGAGTGGCGGGGAGTGGAAGGTAGATAGAGTGAGGCTGGTTTGGGAGCGGGGGTAGCGCGGGGTTGCCAGGCGGGGCGGGCTAGGGCTGGGGTGTTCTGGCTAAATGGGTCGGTCTCATAACAAGGCAGATAAGAATGGGGCGGACACTGAGGCTCTGCTAGCCTAGGGGTGCCAGCCACCAGAGCGCGCCACCAGAGCTGCAGGGATAAAGCGGGAAAGAGACAAGAAAGAAAGAACGCCCAAGGAACGCCCTGGGAACGCCCCCTTCTGCTGCTTTACTGAGCCTCTCGTTTTATTATGGCCCCCTCCCTTTTCTCCGTGCTGCAGTGACTTGTACCCTCCACGCCATCTCCTCCCCCTCCATACCCCTTCCCAACCCTTCTCGCCCACCGCGACGGCACCATGTGGCCCATAGCGTTGGCATTAGGCAAACACAATAACAGCCATCAGGCTGCACTACAAAACTAAGACTAAACACAGAAAAAATGAGAATAATAAAGTTACACCGCACTTAAAGCGGAAAAAAGTGTATATAATGAAGTTTTCGGCTAATTACCGAAGTGTCTGTGGTTGCGAGAGAGGCAAGGGTGAGGCGGCGGTGGTCGGTGGAGTAGATAAATAGTCTCGTCTAACAGCAGTCTCCCTCCCCGGCCGGGATGGCCGCGGGCCACGCTTGGGAAGGGCAGGGTGCGGTCAGACAAGGGGAGGACGGAAAAGGAAGGTGTACACCCCGCCACGCCACGCCATACCGCGGGGAGCAAGGGTTGAGGTTGATGGGCCCCAGTCTTCTTGCGGCGCGAGCCTTGGGTCGTGGGGCCCGGCCAGGAGGCCCGGCCAGGCCAGCAGGGCCCGGGGCCCCGGCTCCACCGCAGGGGCCGCCCTGCCCACCCCGTTCCCTGCCCCTGCAGCTTTGATTAACGCACAAGCAAAACGCCCATGAGGAGGGAAAGGGTCCCTCGTGGGCGGGACGGAAGGGAGGAGGGTGCTATTTTCGGGGAATTAAACCAAGTCCCTCAAAACTCGGGCAGCAGATTGCATTTGACACATGTTACTTCGAAAGCGTCCCCACGCACTGTACTCGCAAAGCACTGCCAGCCTCCCTCTCGTGCTGTGTAAATATTGGCCGTCACAACACACATACCCGGTGCGCCGCATAGTGTGTGTGTGTGTGTGTGTGTGTACGTGTGTGTTTACACATGTAATATCTCGACGTGGTTACATCTCTTGAGCGAGTTTTGCTTTTCCTCGGCATCGAAACCCGCAAGCCTGAAAATTGGTGAGTAGGCATCCTACCCCTTGGTAGCGTGCGCCCATTGCCTCCGTCACCGCCTGCAAAGCCCGGGTTAGGCCACCCGCCCGACAGCAGCGAAATCTTGCAGCCTACCCTGCGAGGATGACCGGCCGCCGCCCGTGGAGCCCGGGGTAGG
>NW_026269109.1:8595-9675 GCF_000697945.3 Frankliniella occidentalis | reverse complement strand
CACGGCCGCGCCTCGCTGCCATATGCAGCTAAGTCGGCCCTGCTCAGCCTGACACATATGGAAAATGGCGCCGCCGCCCCCCGAAAAAAGGACAGGAGGTGCGAGGCGGCATTTAAAACCGACAGAAATATTCCCAGCGGCCCGCGGGAGTGCGGGAGAGGCAGAGGGGGAGGAGGGACCGAGGTCGCGCTGTAAGCATTTGCGAGACACAGTCATAAATTAGAGGGGGACCGACGTGCCATTATAATAAAACCCGCCGGCCTGCTCGCCGAACGAATTCAAACGTAGCCTCCCCCTCCTGCCCTCGCGCGCCGCACTCTGGTGGGGCAGGCCCGGGCACGCGACGCAAGGGGGAGGGCGTCATCTTTCACGTGACTACGCAATATTACACTGTGTTTCACCTGCCTGCTTGACCTGCTTCGCCCGCCGTGCCGACTACCTCAATTCTCGGCCGCCCCCGCCCGCGTCCCCGCCCACGCCCCGCCCGCGCTCCCGCTCGAGCAGCCGTGTTTGGTGGGCGGGCGGGGCGGGCGCCGACAGCCGGGTGGCGCCCTCCTCTCTCGAGCAAGGCCAGGGGTCCGGACCCTTTGCAAAGCCAGGAAACTCATTTTATTTATATCACTTTGAAATGTCTTCCGTTGTCTCGCCCTCGCCTTTTAATCTTCCCCGCCCTTCCTCTCTCCCGCCCCCCACCTCTTCTGCTACAACATCTCGACACAGGTGCCCGGGGGGCCTCAACGCGCCAGCGCCCCGGCAATTGGTTAAGCCTCTGGCTCTCATTCACGGCCGCGTGGATCACCTCGTGCTGCTGCGTCTCGTGTTGGAGCCCGGCCCGGCAAGGCCCGACCAGGCCGCACCAAGGTCTAGGGGCTTATGGGACATCAGCGCGCCCGGCCGAGCGGGGCCGCGGGCCGGTCCAAAGGGCCGCGACAGAGCCCCCCCGGGGGCCGCCGGGCCCGAGGCCATGAAACACAATTTGGACGCGTGTTTTTAGAGTTGCCCGTAAATTCGAGACAGCGTCTGTCCGCGTCCATCCTGGGGAAGCCGCTACCTCCTCCTCCTCCTCCTCCTCCTCCTCCT
>NW_026269109.1:0-1218 GCF_000697945.3 Frankliniella occidentalis | reverse complement strand
GGGGGGGGGGAGATAGGTGCAGAGGACGCGTCGTATAATTTTACGAGATCCTCATTGTCTGTATTACAGGGTTATTGGAGCCGAGGTGATGGCGGGGCTCGGCGGCTGGAGGCGGCCGGAGGGGCACGCCGTAGTAATTCGTCGTGTCAGCAGGCCAGGATCATCTGGCGTCTCCTTACGGGGGCCGTCTGCCCCCGCGCCTGTGGCACATAAGTGGGAGGTAGAGGGAGGGGGAGGGAGGGGGAGGCTGTTTACCCTCACCCCTCGTGTGGACAGACCCTGCTGCGCTGCAGACTGCCCTGCAAAACCAGCACAGGAAAACAGGGCTCCCAACGACTGAGTCCGAAACGGCCTGCTTACTTTTTTCGTTTTTGTTGTTTTTGCTTCGGTTCTCACGCAGCCTCTCCGCTCTTCCCGCTCGGAAGACGCAGGGAGGGAGACGGGGCACCTCTACCAGGACGGACAGGAAAACAAAATTGAAGCCTTTACCCGCACCTTGGGCAAGCTCTCCCCGCAGGGACACGCACTTCTCGCTCCCCGTCCCTCCCCTCGCCCCTTCACCCCCTCGCCCCTCCCAATGGCTTTTCATTTCCCAGCCCTGCCCAGCCCATCGGGCCACGGGGTAGGTGATGGCGTGGGCGTTGTGGGGCGACCGGGGGAGGCGGGGGGTTGAGCCCCACACGCCGCGGCACCGTGGTCGCCCGGGGCTGCGCACGAGTATGGCGCACGCAGGCCACGGGAGGTGAGGGGGGAGGAGGTTCTGTCAACCTTACCGTCGAGCACCGCAATAATGATTGAGCGGGAAAAGGATCCCGCGGAGCCGCAACCTGGTATACAGCCCGCCCTCCACAAATATTATTCCTCGCAGGAACGGCTCTGCGGCAGGGCGAGGCGGGGCGGGGCGGGCAGGGTGGAGCAGCGAGAACCGGCAAGGCATGGCCTGGTTATCACTTCTCCTTGCGGCAGCCATCGATTCCAATTGCGAGAAAAGTGAATAGAATGCACACTGCGCGGCCCACACTCGGCTGCGACAGTAAAGTTACCAGCTCCGCCGCGACACGCCGCCACGCCCCGCACACTCCCCCGGGATGATATCACGGGAAATATGGGAGCGGCGAACAGCGATGCCCTGGGACCAAAAGTCAATGTGCTGGTCGGACGGAGCGGCTGCACAGAGACAGATAGAGAGAGAGAGAGAGAGAGAGAGAGAGAGAGAGA
>NW_026269108.1:6711-7399 GCF_000697945.3 Frankliniella occidentalis | reverse complement strand
TGGTCTCGCTCGCTTGTTTGCCTCTGTCGTCGGGTTGTCAGTTCGGGGGTCGCTCGGCTCCCGCTTCGACTCCTTCGGCAGACTTCGGTTACCCCCTCCACCAACGGGCGCCGAGAGCGGGCCGCCCTGGCCAAGGCGGCCCGCTCTCGCCAGAGCGTGGCTTAGCTTGATATGGCATGGCGCGCTGCCGTAAAAAATTGCTACCCGCGAAACGCACGCCGGTAAGTATTCTCCAGCTGTGGGAAGGGGGTAGAGGGGGGCGGGGGGGGGGAGTTGGGAGGCAGTGGCTGTGCCGTCCATAGGTTACCAAGCCCATCGGCTTAGCGGAAGCAACCCACCCCATCGGCACAATAACTCGCGAAGGGAAAGCGAAATGCAGCGAATGGAGAAGGGGCAAAGGGCAAGGAACAGGGGCATGCGCATGCGCAGGGGCAGAAGCTGGAGCAGGGGCAGGAGCAGGGGCAGGAGCAGAACTAGGAGTAGGAGCAGAACAGGAGCAGAGGCAGGGGCAGGGGCAGGAACCGTCGGCTTGGCCCGGGCCACGCACTGTGATGACATGAAGTATTGCTATAGCAATACTTCATGGTGATGAAGGGCGCTCGGGATTATCACCCCCTCGCCTCTGCATCACCCTCTTCGGTAAACAGACCGGAATGTTTTCGGCGCCTCCGGGCAGTGCGCGGGCTCG
>NW_026269108.1:912-1496 GCF_000697945.3 Frankliniella occidentalis | reverse complement strand
GCCGCCGCAGGAGTGGCCGCGAGCGCAGCGCAGCGCCATCCGCGGTATGATCCGGGCGGCCCGCCCCGCCCCGCGCCGCCTCGCCCCGCCCCGCGACCTGAACACACCCAGCGGGTGCGGCGGCTCCACCGCGCAGCACTGCTCTAGACCGTCATGACAATCTGTCATCCTCGGTAGCAGTTGTTATTGTTGTTGTTGTTTCTGCTGCACATCTCCCACAGGTGACTCCCCCGCCTGAGCGCGAGTAAGCGACGAATAATCTAAGCAATTACGCAGTGAGGCCGAGTAAACCTCGTCTGCACATAGAAGAACAAAAAATGTAAAACGGGAAAGGATGGAAATATGAAAAATATAATAGACAAGCAGCCCGTGGGAGACGGGGCGGCCCACTTCACAAACACATCGATGAGGCCACGTCTGACGCGAAAGAAGCACCTCGGCCGCAGCTTATCGCACGAGCTTCTTCGCAAAACTAAAAGGAACACGGCACGGAATGTTTTCGGCGCCTCCGGGCAGTGCGCGGGCTCGTCCCACCCCCCTCCACATCGGCCTCTCGCACTGAACTATAATGCTGTGAGTGTTTG
>NW_026269108.1:0-538 GCF_000697945.3 Frankliniella occidentalis | reverse complement strand
CGTGGGAGACGGGGCGGCCCACTTCACAAACACATCGATGAGGCCATGTCTGACGCGAAAGAAGCACCTCGACGGCAGCTTATCGCACGAGCTTCTTCGCAAAACTAAAAGGAACACGGCATGCTGCAACGAGATCAGCTGCCACTGACGTAACTCTCTCGCTGGGGAGGGAGAGTTACGGCACTTTTGAAGAACGAGGAATGGACTGTTTGCTGGACCAGCGGAGTAAGCGGGTATACTGTGAGCATGAGAGGGAGAGAGGGAGAGGGAGAGGGAGAGAGGGAGAGAGGGAGAGGGAGAGAGGGAGAGAGGGAGAGAGAGAGAGAGAGAGAGAGAGAGAGAGAGAGAGGGGGGGGGGGGGGGGTGAGCCCCTCCCACTTCGCTTCTCCCGCTGCGCGCTGCGGCCGGAGTGAGTGAGAGCCCCGCGGCACGCAGCCCCGCCGGCAGGAGTGCGACCGGGTTGCCTATCCCGCCGTCCGCAGGGGCCTCGCTGTACCACCCCGCCGCAGCCGGCCCGGGATGGACTGCTCTCCACCGA
>NW_026269107.1:11345-11676 GCF_000697945.3 Frankliniella occidentalis | reverse complement strand
AGACAGACACACAGACAGACAGACAGACAGAAAAAGTTTTTTCCGACCAGACGGAGTAATAGGCTTCGCTAATCGCTCAGCCAAAAAATACATCTTTGTAGACTGGACGACACTTCAGTTGACATGGTCAAACAAGTAGCCTGTGAAAATGGTAAACAAAAAGTGAGAAAAGGAAAACAGTTAATGTTGAACAGCTTTTAATAGCAACAAAAAGTACACACACTTCTTTCGAATAACTGATAGCCAGAAAGCCAGAAAGAAGGAAATAATTAAACCTTAAACCTCAACTTAAAAGCCTGCAAGGATGACCTCAAAACAATTTCAGAATTAC
>NW_026269107.1:5788-6355 GCF_000697945.3 Frankliniella occidentalis | reverse complement strand
AGTTAGACTACAGTTCAAACTGTAGCCAACAAACTGCAGTCAGTCAACTGATTTAAGCTGCAATGTGAGAAATACTTGTAAGCATTACAGGAAAAACTTGAACGAGGAGCCAGATAATCTGAATCTAGCATTTACAGTGAAAAGTTCTACGATGAAGTGGCCCAGAATTCAGTGACTAGCAAGAATAGGCTGTCACAAGTTACACCATTTACTGTAAATCAGAAACACAAACTCACATGGTCCGTCTCCGCGCCCGCAGCTGCGACTGCCCCAACCACCTGCCCACCGGGAGCTGCCTGCTGCAGCGCCCCGACCAGCTGCTGTAGGATGTTTGGGTTGTTTGGATGCTGCTGATCTGTGAACAAATTTGACATGCGTTAGCAAGGGTATCGGATCGGTCACACTATCGCGCCACCGGACCTGCGCCCGCGTCACGAAAACAAAGTGGCAAAGGAGCCCCATTCTCACCTTGACCTGCTACTGGCTGCTGCGGCTGAACAGGTGGGGGCTGCTGGGGTTGGACTTGGTTGGGATTGTTTGGTGGTCCGTGAGGAATCTGATCGATGG
>NW_026269107.1:0-1333 GCF_000697945.3 Frankliniella occidentalis | reverse complement strand
AACAGGCAGACGCGACTCGAAATGAGGCTGGGGATGGCTCGAAACCGATTCTCTGACTTTAAATGCGTGTTTCGGGTTCTAAAATCGAAATCACCAATTTTTTGACGCCTCGGGATCAGAGTTTTTTGTTTACCGTGCAGACAGTCACAGCTCTCTGAGAGTTCAGCGAGAGCGTAACTCACGGCCAACAAGCAGGTAGTAGAGAATGTCAGCATGAAGGTCGCACTGCCGAGCGCTATCAATGGCTTCATCGCGCCTCCTCTCCATCTGACTCTTTGCAAACGAAGCGGAAGAGGCTAAATTAATCCTAATAGGGTGTTCCAGGCAATCTAAAACGGAAGTAGGAAAATAACAAACTCACTGACCTCTCTGTTTCCGTAATGGCTCTGATTGGTCGAGCTTATCACGTGACTCCGAGGTCTTTCAGGTATGAGAAACTGTCAGATCAGTTTCGAGCTCCCCTCCATATTTGAGAGGTTAGGATCGGACCAAACTGCCATGGTAGTTTCTCATACTAGGCGGACGGAAACAGATAAATCAGTGAGTTTGTTCTTTTTCACTTCCGTTTTAGATAGCCTGGAACACCCTATTCGGTATAGGGTATCCGTCGGTGACGGCATACCCGTGAGAGACGAGGCAAAAGCGTAATAATGGGGGGGGGGGGGCTGCTTCCCCCTCTCCCTTTAGCCCGAATATAGGCACCTGAGGCGCAAGGAATTTGAGCCACCAAACCCCTGTGTAGGCAACTTGATGTGCTATACGCCTCCCCCTCTGTCAGTCGGCCATAACAAGACTATTTCGGCGGGAGCGCGGTGAAGACAGCACGGAAGAATAAAGGGGCTCGTGATTCTTCCAGATGCTCGATGAATCACCAACCCTTTTGTTCTCCTGTGGTGTCTTTTCCGCACTCCCGTCGGAATAGTCTGTACGCCCCTGCTGAGGGTAGATATGCGTGTTGTTGACTCGGCGCCGGCTCCCCCACCCCACAGTATTCGCGGATTTGCGTGTGTACATGTGTATCCGATATCTGGATATTACGTGAACGCAAGTGGCTTTACCTCAACGTAAGCCTCACACTCTTCGAAGCTGATTGAGGGACGGCGCGCCATGCCAGGATATCTAGCGCCTCCTGCGCCTCGCAGCCACTCCATGAGCTCGGCGCCGAATGCACCCTCGGGCACCCCCAACAATAGCACCCAGCAAGAAAGAGTGTCGTGGTGCCGAGTATGAAGCGTGTGAAGTCTGTGGCATTCCATAGAAGTGACGTAAGTCACAAAATATTTTTTTTCAGGAAATGAATAAAACGATTCCTATAATCTGGTTGCCCTACTAT
>NW_026269106.1:12722-13571 GCF_000697945.3 Frankliniella occidentalis | reverse complement strand
GGGGGGGAGGGGAGATAGAAGGGAGGGGGAGGAATGCAGCAGTATCGGAAACGTCAGAGCGACGGTACACTGCTGCACGCCCTGTGTGGGGGTTCGGGGTGCCTCTACTGTCAGGGTAGTGATTCAAGGAACAGATCTTGAGCCTCGGCACGCCGGGCCGCGAGCAGTCAGGGTGACGAGGAGGGGCCATCGAGCGGGCTGGGAAGGGGGAGTGCCGACTTTCCGAACGAGAAAGTTGGTATCATCGGCGCGCTACGCCTCGCCACGACAGTGAGGCCAGAAGTGCTCTCTCCTCGACGACTACAACAAAACCCTCCCCCGGTGCCTCATCGGTGGCCCAGCTCCCCTCCCCCGCCGTGCCCCAGCCGCGCCCCTCCGTCGCCGCCTGTGTTAGTTTTGGATCCGTGGATTGAATGAATGATGCATGGCGCACGCTGACAGCAGCATTCATCAATCACACAACACACCGCGCACCGCCCTGTCCCGCCCCACCTTACCCCCACCCCCCACGCCTCACCCCTCCCTGCCCCACCCGACCCGAACCTTCCACGCCCGGCCCGGTCCGCCAAGACAAGCCAACTCTCTGCATGTCACGCGGCGCAGCATACCATGGCGTTCCCGATCTGTGACCCCAGATCAGACCAACCCGATCCCGACTGCCCACCCACACCCTGCGCAGTGCCGCAAGTTGCAGGTCAAGAGCTCCAAATGCCTGATATATGACGATTCATAGTAATCCACATGATATTGCAATCACGGTAAAAACGAAGTCCCATTTTTTAAGGGAAAAGGGAAAACTTTGAGGGAGTCAGTAACTTTGAGGGATCATTCTTGAAAAATAAGAACGAC
>NW_026269106.1:6564-7212 GCF_000697945.3 Frankliniella occidentalis | reverse complement strand
CCCTCCTCCCCTCCCTCCTCCGCTGCCTCTCCCCCTCTCGGTCGCTCTTCTGCACCCCTCCCGGACCCCAACTTTTGTGTTAGTTTGCGTTTTCAAGTTTTACCGTGCTTCCAGCCCGCCGCCGCGGGGCCGCTGGACCGAGCCGCGGGGGTGGTGGGGGGCACGAAAGAGTCGAATGTTCGGAGTAGGAGTCGTGTCGGGTTAATCGCCCTGAGTGGTGCCCTCCGAAGCAGGGAGTAGGATGGCGCTGCCGCTGCTCGCTACCAGCCGCTCAAATAGAACTTAACTGGAGTACGTCTCGTTATTTTTGGCTCGTGGAAATATCGTATCCTTCGCTTTCGCCTTGCTTCGTCTATTGTTGCGAGCGAGATAACTCATGTTGCTACGATGAAGCCTGTCCAGTCCAGTAACAAAACTGCGGAGTTTAGCATATGTAAGCTCTCATAGCGCCTGATAGGTAGGCAACATCTAGCCCAAAGCGCATCCGTGTGCTGTGGGATGGCCTACCATGAGTCTCGCAGGGGCTGAGCTCCTGTCCTTTACCGAACGCGCGTAGTTTGAAAACTCACACCACTTTTATTTAACTAAGAATCCGAAGGTTTTTTTAATCATCGTGTCGCCTGGTTTAGTGTTTTTTCAGAGTTTTTT
>NW_026269106.1:0-369 GCF_000697945.3 Frankliniella occidentalis | reverse complement strand
GTTAAAGCCAGTCAGACTCACCAATACTCAGTTAAACCCAGTCAAAATTTTTGTTAAATACAGTTAAAATGAAACAATTCCCAGCTATCTTTTTCTCTAGGGAGCAGAACATTCACATCTTTCAACAATGCCAAAATTTGGCATTTCGAAACAAAAGTATGCATCTGCATCTGTAACTGAACCAGTGTGTACCTATTTTCATAGGATATCATCTCTTAAAGTTTCACGCGCAGGATTTCTCCGGAGGAGAGGGTGATAAAAACTGCACTGGTAAAACAAAGGTGCGATCGGGTCGAGGGGGCCACCACTCTATCTTTGGATGTACACATGATTGCAAAGATTGCGTGATTTCACATGATTTCACGGATT
>NW_026269105.1:12484-13001 GCF_000697945.3 Frankliniella occidentalis | reverse complement strand
TACTTTTAACGTGCAATGAACTTGGCCGCATTGCTTAAATTGTCAGTAGGGCTGATAGTGCGGCCACACGACAGCATGCGGGCTACGGTGAAATCGGCTTACCTGATTTCCTAGAACGGCTGCCGGGCCGGCGATCGCTGGACCTCAGGCTCTCTCACTTTTACCATGTCCATATCAGTTACTAGGAAAACACACGGGGACGGTTTCACAGAACGAATGTGTATATCAATTCGCACCAACGAGGAAAAGAGGCCACCCTGTATCGAGTGCGGAGTACAGGCACGCACAGCAACAGGACACACAACGGGCAAGGAAAAGTGTGTGTGTGTGTGTGTGTGTTCTGCTGATAGCTACGGAAGGCCCTCCACCAATGAGGAAATCGAGTAAATCCACTGGTGAAGTGGTCTGCTGCAATGAGGAAGGGTACCAGCAGAGTCATCAGTTGGGGGTGTGCATGGCGAACTGGCAATGGAATACTCGGGGTGCCGGCGGAATTTAATGGTCTGGTTGGTGGAAA
>NW_026269105.1:8785-11984 GCF_000697945.3 Frankliniella occidentalis | reverse complement strand
CGCAAACAGGCCTCCCCCCCCCCTCTCTCTCTCTCCCCCCCTCTCTCTCTCTCTCTCTCTCTCTCCCTCTCTCGCTCTATCTCGCTCGCTCGCTCTCCCCCCCTCTCTCCCTCTCACTCTCTCGCTCTCACCGTTTACTCTCAAGCGCGGGTGTGGCGAGGCGTGGCGGCTTGCGGAGCCGTGCGAATGGGTTTTTGCAGCAAATCCCTACGACGCCGCGGAAGACACTTCGCGGCAGCCCGAGCCATGTTTATTGAAAGCTCTCATGTTAATTAACGCTCCGTTGAAAGGGAAAGTGGAGGGGGGCAGAAGGAAAAGAGGACTGATGGCTCAACTGCTTTCTGGCGCTTACCTACAGCGACGATTTTAAGGTACACCATGACCAACACACCGACACTACACAATATAAATCTTGCAGTAACTATCGTTGTTGATGCGAAGAATTTTCGATCTGTGTTATTGAAAAGAATTTCATTTCGGTCCAGCATAGCTACATCACAGCATTGTCTGTCCTTCCTGGTATTGCGCTCGCCTGCTCGCCAGGGCATTTGCACTATTTGCACCGGAAGTGGGCTTAGGTTTCCCGGAAAGGAATTTCCATCCATATAGTGCATACCTGGCAACCTGGTATGTGCTTGACTTGTCCGCGTACCAAGTGAAAACCTGTGAACGTATAACTCACAGGAAAAGGTTTTCCCTCTGTCCACCCTACTCATTTAACCCCGCTGCTCCCCCGCTTCCTTTTGGTACTCGACTTTCACCCCACCCCACCACCATCCCCCTTTTCATCTTGAAAAGTCATGTATGTAATTAGATGCCTTCCAGTTTCTCTTGCGCAAAGAATCAAAGTGATACTTTGTGCGCTCCCTCCCTCTCTCTCGACCGTGCCGTGCGGTGTGTGTGCGGTGTCGGGTAGCTTGTCACTGTGTGGGGAGGAGGGTGGTGGTGCTGTGAGGGAAGCCATAACCCTGCTCCGGGTGTCAGTGTCCTTATGAGTCGTGGCGGCACGCGCAGGCGCGCGCTCCCCAGGCGTCGGGCTGTTCATTTAAATTCACTCTGGTTTGTTTTCACGATCCGAGTGAGGAAGGGGTGGGTTGGGGTGGCTGGTAAAGGAGAGGAGGGGGGTCGGGCGTCCTCTGCAAAACAAGCGCTGCTCCCGCCCCCCACAGCGAGCACCCATCTCTCTATCTCTCCCTCCCTCTCCCTCTCTTCTCTCTCCCCACTGCTCGCTATCTCTCTCGCCTCCCGCTCTGACTCTCTCTCAGCTCGTGTAAGAGCTCTATCTCCATCTCCCTCCGTCTCTCCAGGGACAACCTCCTTCTTTTGCAGAACACAACGGGGCTGGTGTTGGTGTGGGCAGGGGAGTGGTGGGGGCAGTGGATGCGGTGGGATGCTGGGTGGCTTGCCGTGCAGATTTGGGACGGTGCAGATCGCAGCCGGGTGGGGGCCGACGTAGCCGCCTCAGGATGTGGAGTGAATTGAAAATTCCAGCACCCCCCACCTCTACCTCGCACTCCTTTTTCCCCTCCCTTTCCCACTCCTAACCATCAACTAACCTCCACCAACACAAAACCACTTCAGCTAAATATTTTGTATTTATCTCAGTATTCACCGTGTGGCCATTAGCATATCATGCAACTTGTCTGCGTCCTTCTAAAACGCATGTCTTGGACGTGAAATCTGATTGTGTTTCTTCTTTACTGTTGCAGCGGTGGCCCAGCGCCAGCAGGCCTTCCGGGTGACCCCGACCAACACCCGGGTCATCGAGGGCAAGGAAGCGCGCTTACCCTGCGAAGTTGACAACCTGCAGGGGATGGTGCAGTGGACCAAGGATGGCTTCGCGCTTGGTACGTGTTTTCTTTTTATTTCGATAAAATATTGTAATTTCTACTGGAGGCTTCCGTTTTGTAAAGCTTCATGTAGACACTGATGGGCATTTTTTTTTGTATTGCACTTCATATGTTCATGACGCATTGTATGCAGTTTGCCAATCGTTGGTAAACTGCAAAACTTTTGAAAAATGCCACCTCATTGGTAGTTTTGTTAAGTGTACAGAATGTAACTATGTGGTTGGGGACGGTGTCTGGTGTCCGTACTATTATTGCGATTATTTTTATGGCAACGACGTCGACCCCTTTCTTCATTTCAATCATTTATTTATTAATATCAGCACGACCGTGGTGGTGGCCGAGGTCGTAATTGCGGTATCCGATGCTGATCGCGTCATCATCCCGACTTAACTTGCCCACATCCCGGCTCATTCCATCCGGACGAGGAGGACGAGGCGGAGGATGAGGGAGGAGAACGTTGGACCCGGGGGTCCCCGGGACTCCATTGCGCGCTAAATCTCTTCAGACCGCGCGGGCGACGCCTTCATCAGAACCCGCCGCGCCCCGCCCCGCCCCGCCACGCCCCGCCGCGCCCTCGCTCCTCCACACCACGCTTCCCCAAAACAGAAGCCCGAGCCAGCGCCATCCAGCCCGCCGGGGTGGCTGTTCGCGGCGCGCTGGAGTGCTTGCGACAGGAAGGGGCTTCTATACATTAAGGCAAGGAGCTGGGGGGCGGCGGCTACCAGACAGCGGCGTTGACCCATTTTTAATTACTTGTTTGGTATTCTTTATTCCCGCCTGCCGGGTGCCGCGCTGAGCTGCTGTTGGCTCGCCCGCCGCCAAATATTTCACTCAGTCAATTTCACCCCCCTCGCTCATTTCCCCCCATTTTCTCCCCTTCTTTTCTCCCTCTTTTCGTCCGGTTCTCGCTTGTTTGTCTCGGGCACACCGCTCGAACATTTCCACGTTCGTTTCCTCATCATCTGCCTCCCTCTCTCACAAGCGAAAATTTACGAGCTGGCTGTGACAAAAGTATCCCAGCCACAGCCCGACCGCACCACGCCACAGCCCGCGCTGGGAAGCGATCCCTCAGGGCCACCCTCAGGCCCCGGGCGCGACCTGCTCCGCCCCTTCTTGGGCCACCTAGCGCACCACCCCACCTCTCCTTGCTCGCTCTCTCTTTCCCCACATATGACCGTCCCTTGGTATCCATCAGTTAGGCCCCTGCGCACTCGCCGTTTCACGCTTCATGACGCCCCCCGCCCTTTGCTACAGCACCGTCCTTCATACTCTCTCTCTCTCTCTCTCTCTCTCTCTCTCTCTCTCTCTCTCTCCCTCTCTCCCTCTCTCCCTCTCTCCCTCTCTCCCTC
>NW_026269105.1:0-390 GCF_000697945.3 Frankliniella occidentalis | reverse complement strand
CGCCCCGCCACGCCCCGCCGCGCTGGAGCCCTCCCCTGGAGGTGCAGCGGCAGCAGCAGTGGCACCCAGGCCTCCGGTCATTTCCCGTAATTTTGCTGTGTGTTTCGGATTAAAAGCAGTGGAACGTGTAGGGGGAAGGGGAGGAGGGGGCGCTGGCACCAGGGGGAGGAGTGAAACAGTAACTGGCAGAGAAAGGGAGAGAGAGAAAGAGAAAGATGGGGTTGAGGGAGTGGGTTACAGAGAAAGAGTGAGGGAGCAAGGGGAGCTGGCTGTTGATAATCATTATCATTGGGAGCCGCTCCTGCCCTTAACGACTGGAATACCAACTCCACGACGGGCCGAGGGGGTTGAGTGGAGTCTATAGGGGGGATGGGGATCAGAGGATGGGGG
>NW_026269104.1:4242-7952 GCF_000697945.3 Frankliniella occidentalis | reverse complement strand
GCCCCTCCCCCGCCAAACCAGCCCCGCGCTATATTTTAATATCCACGGCCATCATTTTGGCGCCTCGTCGTCGTCCTCAGTCGAGGACAGTAGACCGACGAGCGCGCAGCGAAGGCCGAGCACGCCGTCGAGCACCCGCGCCCGAGCACCGTGCCGACGACGTGCACCATGCTGTGCGCCGTCAACGAGGACCTGCTCGCCTCAAACGGTTCGTAGCCTGCACCTGCTCGTCGACGACCTGCTGCGGTCGCAATGACCTGCTCATGGTCGCACTCATCGTGGTTGTGAAAAAAACGGTTTGCCGCGAGGATCACGAGGTACTCGAGCACCTGCTGCACGTCACATGTTGTGGCCGTTGTGGTCGTCGAGGTACCTAGACACGTCCTCCTAACTAGCTGCTCGTCAGGCCGGACGCGCGGAGGGCGCCGCCATACCGCCGCTGACGGCCACCCTGCCCCTGTCGCTGAATAACCGAAGTGCACCCGGTGCATGTCCTGGCAGGTACCCGCCGTACCCGCTGTTTAAGGGGTACTTTCTCCGCTCGGGCCACCCCCCTGCTGCCCGGCCCGCACCCGCCCGGGTACCACACAGTGATGTACCAAACCGGTACGTTGTGCCATTACTGTGCATGGTGAAACGTATGGCTCTGCTGCGCCGCGACCCCTGGTGGCGCGGCGCGGTGTGCTGTCTGCCTGATCGCAAGTCATCCAGAGGGGCCCCCGCGTGGCCGGGCGTCGCCGTCTCCTAGGATGCGACGGGCTCGGCCAGGAAACAGGTACCCCGGTGCCGGGGCCCCCCGCCACGACACACCGCCCCACACCGTTTGATTCACTCTCATTTGGTTACGCACAAACCCGTTTCTCCCGCGTCGCGACCCGACCCGATGCTGCTGCCGCCGTAAGTTATGCCGTGTCGTCTTCTTTCGGTCGACGGCGTCCTGGCCCCTGCGCAAGCCGCAAGCGCAAGTCCCCTCCTTGGAGGGTAGACAAGACTGTCCAACAGACGCCAGGGCGGCGTCATCCTGGAGGTGGAAGGACGTCCTGCGCGCGGTCACCGTCCTGTAGAACGCCTGAAGGTGGGCCCATTTTTGCCCGCCACTCGCGACTGGGCTCGGAGACATGAACGCCGGGTGGAGGCGAGAGCATGTCGGGAGAGTGAGTGCGTAAGAGAGAGAGAGAGAGAGAGAGAGAGACGGAGAGACAGAGACTAATGCCCGTCCGTCAGGAAATGAGAAACCATGCGGATGGCCCTTTTGATACGAGGCTTGCCTCGTGTGTGATGATGCTAATGCCTTCCTTTGTGTGTGACGTCACGACGGCTGGCGTGTTTGTCGGTCAGTCCGTCCTCCTGTCTGCCTTTCTGCCCGTCTATACTATCGTTCCTTTACCTTGACAATAATTTCCCTCTTCTGTGTGTTTTGTCACCCGCAGGCCCAGAGGTCCCCAACAGTAAGGACTTGGGCGGCTCCAACGACTTGTCGTGCGTCTCGCCTGGCTCCATCCCGTTCACCGTCTCTTCAAGTATGCTGCTCTTGCAGACACAGGTGAGTCTTGTATGTGTGTGTGTGACAGAGAGAAAGGTTGAATGCCTGGTTAGAATGGGAGAGGGAGCGAGAACGATGCAGAGAGAGTGAGAGAGCATGTGTGTTGTAGCAGTGTCAAGTTCAAAATCGCCGCATGCTACTGGGATGCGGTATAGGCTGTTTAGAAGAGGAAGAGAGGGCAACCAACAAGCCGGCAGAGAAAGAGAGAGAGAGAATTGGCGCTCCTGTGCTAGCGCACACATGGCAGTGACGGCGTGTCTCGCTGCAGCAGATCAATGCCCAGATTATGCACCCCGGGAGACACTCATTAGCTCCGTCCGAGAGTCCTCCGCGGTGCCTTCCCCCCCGTCAGGGCTTTCACCCGCACCTCCGCCTACTCCCCTCTCCTCTCCGCGATTACCATGTCCAGTGAAGGCCCCCTTCTTTCCCTCTCTTTCTCTCCCACTCCTTTCCTCTCTCTTTCTCTCTCTCACTCTTGCCGCTGGTTTCAGAATGTGTCGCCTGCTTGGAGTTGGTCCAGCAAGGAGCTTACTACTGACTGCTATGTATATTTGCATCGCTATTCGGTTGTTTGTTTTCGCGGCTACCTCTGACGGTTATGACGGCAGCATATATGGTTAAGCCGCCAGCGCCCCTCCTGTGTGTGTGTGTGTGTGTGTGTTCTGTGTCTATGTGTTTGGCGGTGCCGAACTTTGAATTACGGACCGGGCGGGACGGCGAGCGCTTTGTATAGCGCTGTCATGAAACGTATCAATTCATCGGCCTTCCCTACGGCTCCCTTTACTTCTCCCCCTCTTCCCCCCTTCCACCTTTTTTTCCCGCCTTGCGCCTCCGGTCCAAACGCCTCTCGGCTAGTTCCGAGAAGCGCGCCAGCAGTCCAGGTTTAATATACGATTGCATCAGAGCGGTGTGGTGGGGCGGGGCGGGAGCTCGCGTTGGGCAGGTACCCCTATCCGTCACCTCATGGGACCTCTGTGTGTGTATGTGTGTGTGTACGTTCCTGATTGGGGCTCACGGCCACACTCATACGGATACTTCACACAGCCACCCTGGCCTGGCTTCTCCAGGACAGTGCACCTCGAGAGCGATCATCAAGACTAGGCCTATGCTCCTCTAGCAGGAGCTTGGCGCTATAATGTGCGCTCCGCGGCTACTCCAGGAGTGTATTCTCATACCAGTGAAGCATGTTGCAACCGAATTGGCAGATAATATGAACTGACTTCTCGTGAATCGTGGTATAAAGTACCTTTTCAAATATCTGTAAAAGGGAAAATTCTTCAGGGGAAAAAGGCAAAAAATGAACCTGACGAAGATTCCTCAATGAAGCATTTTGAAACCTTTTTCCTCCTGTTGCTGTAGGGTTAAGAGGCTTTAGAAAGTTTCCAGAAAATTTCGGTAAAATTTCGGTAAAAAATGGAAAATATGCAGGAGAAGATGTAAATTTCCCAAACTTAAGAAGTTTTCCGTTATTTTCCGGAATTTTCAACCCTATAGGTGCTGTTGCTTCTTCGGCTCTGTTGCTCTGCTTAGGGCGTGCGACGCGCTCGCACGGCGCACGGGACGGAGGCGGAGGGGCGTCAACCCGCACTGTCACGCCACGCCATGTCACTTCCCGCCCGATCAAGTCGCCCCCCGCGTGATTGGAGTTTGATGTGTCGCGTGCGGCCGCGGCGGTGGGCGGGGTGGCGGCGCGTGGCGGCCCCGGCGCGGCACGCAGCGCGCGGCACGCCCGCGGCGCCACTCGAGGCGACACGCGATGTCTTGGGGTTGTCTTTGTTGAGCCGTCACTCGCGCGCGGGCCGCTTGATGCTCATCTCTCACTCGCAGCGGTGTGTGGTGGCCGGCCGGCCCGCACGGCCCAGAAAAACAAACAACAACGAAAACAGACGAAAACAATCGCGCTAAATTTTAAATGAAATCAACTCCTCCGCTCTTGCCTGCTGCCGTCGCCCGTGCAGCCGTGTAGTTGTCTGTTTAATTTTTAAATTGAATTGACCTGCGGAGAGGTGGGAGAAGCAGAGAGACTCACTTGCCAGTCGGCCAATTGTCCCTGGCACTTGGCAGGCCCCTTTTACGTTTAATACTTCTTTACCTTTCTTTTTGCCCTACGTTTACTTTGACCTCACTGGTAAAACAAGTGTGCAATATTTGCACACCAACGTGTGCA
>NW_026269104.1:2584-3455 GCF_000697945.3 Frankliniella occidentalis | reverse complement strand
CCTCTCCCTCTCCCTCTCTCACTCTCTCCCTCTCTCACCACCGCGCCGACGGCTTCTCTGGCGCCACCACCAGCACCACCACCACCATGGACACGCCGGGGAGGGTTGGGCTGACCTTTCGGGCGGAGCGCGGCAGTGCCTCCCTTGTGACGTTGTGTGTCGTCTGCGAAGCGTGGCGCTGTGAGGAATGAGGGAGGGGAAGGAGGGGGCGGAGAGGGAGGTATCGCCGAGAAAACGTTACCGCCCTGGCCCGGCGCCAGGAGCGCAAGCATCGAGCAATGCCAGGTGATGCCACGTGAGTGTGCGCTATGGAGTGGCGTGGCTCGGCGCCCGCATATATGTGTGTGTGTGTGTTTCTCGTCATGATGGACTTGAAAATCCCGTCCTTCGTCCCGGAAATGGGTTGGTGTGTGATCTTCATAATACTACCCTCCCCTTTACCCCCCTACCTCTGTTCCCGTGTCTTGCTTATATTCGCGGTGTGCGTCTTTTATAGGCGGCCTAGAGTTGCACGCACCCGCATTCGCACATAAATTTTTCTCACATATCTTTATTGTTTTATTATGAAAATTATTATAACCTAGAAAATCATTTTGAGGAGTAAACGGGCTTGTTCATCTGTCTCAGCAGAAAGATGCTACAGTTTACATAATTCTATGGCAACCAGAAAAAAAGGAAAACAGAGCACTACGAGCAGATTTTAAAACAAGCGTAAAAATGCTCGATATCTAAAACCCTGGTCCGCTTCACGGTGGGAAAGAAAGAATAAAAACACGACGCTTTAGCGAGGAGTATCAAATGAGAAACTCTTCTCTGATCCCTTTCCCAAAAGGGCTGCTTTTATATCGTTACAATAATAATAATAAAAATT
>NW_026269104.1:0-1034 GCF_000697945.3 Frankliniella occidentalis | reverse complement strand
CCGGCGTCTGCCGCCGCGCCATTGGCTGGCAGGCCGCCGCTGAGCGTCGCGGCGCCACGCACCGCTAGCACGACGCGTCCCGGGGCCCCGCGGGTAGTGGGGAGGGGAAGCCCTGCGGCCCGGGGCCCCGCGGCTCGGGCCCAAAAGCTCTGCGCCCGCCTGGTCGACGCTCAGCCGACGCTCAGCCGACGCTCAGCCGACGCTCAGCCGACGCTCAGCCGACGCTCGACCTCTCCCTCTCTCTCTCTCTCTCTCTCTCTCTCTCTCTCTCTCTCTCTCTTTCTCTCTCTTTCCGAGCAAAGCAGACCGGGCTTGGCGGGGTCGAGAGGCGCTGAGGGTGGCGCTGGCGTCGACACAACGCGACCGGCCTCTTGAAAAAAGTGCGCCCCGGCAAGGAGCCGTCGACCCTGTGGAAACGTTGGCGTTGACGGACCTCTTACATGCCCAAACCTTTCACCGGCACTCTTTTGTACGATTACGATTTCGTCACTCCAAACCGCTTCGTTCGTCGTCATCGTCTTCTTCTTCAATGTTGTTGCGGTTGCAATCATGTTTCGCACTTCCTGGAGGGTGGTGCGAGAGGTAAAACGACGAAATCAAACAACAAACAATAACAAATCGACGAAAAGGATAGGAGCAGTCACGGGAAAGAAATGGGGTGGGTTTCGTTTCGAGGGAGGGTTAGGAAAGGGAGTGAGGGAGAGGAAAGGGAAGGACCGGATGTGACGCAGCTCTGCGCTGTAATGCGCGTTCAGCCGCCGCGGAACCCTCATGAAATATTTTGCCCGGCCTCCGCTAACCACTTCCTGACGTCAGCGACGCAAGGGGGGAGGCCTCCGCCCTCGCCACGGCCTCGCCGCCGTCAGGCAGCCGCAGCAGCAACAGCAACGGGTTAGCGGAGGGGATGGACAGGAAACGCATTCATTTTCGATCAGACGGCGGTAATCACTGCCTTGATTTTTTAATGCACTTGCGCCCTCCGTTCGCCTGGCTCTGCCTCTCCCGCCCCCCAATCTCTCTCCCCTCCCCTCTCC
>NW_026269103.1:6138-6492 GCF_000697945.3 Frankliniella occidentalis | reverse complement strand
TTTTCTTCTTCTTTTTCTGCTGGTGCTGCAGCAACCTGTGGCATCTCCCTTCTTAACACCTCCAAGAACTTCAGTCCACCATCTATCACTGCATCAGGTACAGAGTCAGCATTATTAAAACAAGTTAGCAGGTCCTGGATGTTCATGGCGATTGGCTTCCACATGTCACTTTTCTGAACCTCACTCCCAACCTCACATTCTTCTTTTGTTCCACGTATTGCCTCAATTTCATCTAGGACAATCCTTGCAATCTCTTCTTCTTGTCTCAGCTCTCCTTCAACGCAAAAAACTTTCACGACAGCATGGATGTGTTTGCACATGTTACTCTTCACTCGTTGGTCAGGGCAGGAACAT
>NW_026269103.1:4864-6088 GCF_000697945.3 Frankliniella occidentalis | reverse complement strand
ATGTACGCCAGACCACGTCTCGCGTAACAGGCTTCGCCTGTTACGCTGCGACGCGCCTGGCGCACATGTAGCTAGGCCTGCGGCGCTGACACCCGAGTCGGGTAGTTCAAAAGTGTACACAAAGATACGGGCCTCCGGCACGTCAACGGCCCGTCACTTTGACACAATTCACAGCCATAGCAGGTCTGATCGTTGTTAAATTCCACATCATAATAATGATTGATTTGTGGTCTAAAAGACCTCACTCTCCATGCCATCCCAGGTGTCACCTCAAGCACATTCTTCTGCAGCCAATCGCCAGACATGGCATCACTCTCCTTGTGGCTGGTAACAATTCGTTCATAGCGAAACGTGTTATTCCCTTTAAATTTGCGTATCAGTCTGGACCATGCTACGTCCTTGCTAAATCTAAGTAGAATGTAAAAACATTCATCAACCCTACGAAGCTTCTTTCCTTTCATGTACGAATACTTCAGTTTTTTGAACATCGCTTCCAGAAACATGTTGGTGTTCTGTCCTAGGCCAACCCTGTAACAATATGCCCATTTTTCTTTTCTGCGTTCATACTTGTCAAGATACTCTAAAAACGGTTTAGTGTCTTCATCCTCTTCCAACTGCTGCCTCATTCCAGCAAACGAATTCATAAACCATTCTTCATCCAGCATATTCCTTACAGCAATCAATCCTATGTACACTTCTGCCTGCTTACTCAAACCCTTCACTTTCTCTTTAACTTTCAGGCGCCAGCGCTTGTCAACATGCCATGTGCAGTAAAGGCTATAGTCAGGTCAAACACATTTTGCCAGGCAGTGTAAAACTCTCCAGCCATGTCAGACATAAAAACCCTTGTGCTTGATTCCTTCTTGAGTGTAATCTTCACAAGATTGAAAAACAGAGTCATAGATTTCACAGTGACAGAGGATGAAATGCAAAACATAACTGGCACACCTGCACCTGCTGAATCAACTGTGGCTAGTGTCGTCAACTGAAAATCATTGTCATTTGTACCATGGGTACTGTCAATTAAAACTTTTTGTTCAAGGTGAAAACTCTGTCTTCTGGTAAGTAGTGCATAAAACAATCATAAAATCGTCAATTCCAAGTTTGCAACTGTCATAAGTACAGGTACAGGATTGGCCTTGCACCTTGAAGAACTTTGCAGGGTTGTTGTCACCTCTTCTTTCCATTGTTTCAACTAGAGTCATTACACTAATAGCATCATTG
>NW_026269103.1:0-359 GCF_000697945.3 Frankliniella occidentalis | reverse complement strand
ATATAGACAACAGTTTTTAGACCACAAGAGCACATGCTTCGTGGAAAGCACCTGTCACAAAGAACAACACTTCTCTTCAACTTACATTCTCTGCTCTGATTCTTTACTCAGCCTTCTCTCTGCTTCCTGACTTAGCATTCTCGTCTCCCTGTAATGGCAGGCCATATGTCTCCGCAAGCTAGTTCTCCAACACATCGAGTTTGGTATCACGAGCATTCATGACAGACACGTGTTTAAGTAGCTCACTTGTAGACTTCCTTGTGAGCGTAGGACTTATCACAATGGGGGCAAGAGTGTTCCTTTGGTCCTGTGTCATTCTCCCTGGCATCGTTGATAATATAAACAAAAAATAATGAACG
>NW_026269102.1:10872-13059 GCF_000697945.3 Frankliniella occidentalis | reverse complement strand
GCCTATCACGCAGGCGCGCTCAGCAGCCCGGCTGGGTAGGCCATCCCGTCGGACGCGGGTGCGTCGCCGTTGCCTATCACGCAGGCGCGCTGACCCTCCTCTGCTGCCAGTATCTGCGAAGCGCAACCGCCCGCAGTTGGCGCATCGTCCACACCAGTCTCTCAGGGGGTGGGTTATTTTTCTCTCTCTCTCTCTCTCTCGCCCCCTCCATCCCCTTCCCCCCTCCACCTCGCAGACAAAAGGCGTTGTCACACCAGCCAGCCTCATTTTATTTGCCATGCGCCCGCCTTGCGGTCCTAAACGCACTTGAGTAAATCGAGTTTACGAACTCATCGACTGCCGCAGAAGGGTCCTGCCCGCCGGCTCGGCGTGGCGGGGTGGAGCGGGGCTGAAATGACCTCGGATTGGCTCCAGGGCGACCGCTCCAGAACGCTTCCAGCTAGGCCGCTCTCAAGACGACACCCTCTGCCGGAGGCCACTGGTGCCGTGGCAACCCTCGTCACTTGCTCCCTCAAGGACGCCTCGGAGATGGCCGCGTCGCACCGAGATGTACATCCCGGACGCCTGCGTCCGGACTGTTTCCAGGGGTAGCTTGGGCCAGTACCACGTCACCGCCTTGCGGTACCGATGAACCGCTTGGATGGTAAACGTGGAAGAAAAGTTGGGGGCGCGGGACCCAGTGAGACACACCTCTTATATCCCCTGCAGGGCATCCCACCTCCCAGCCCTAGCTCTTGCAGCGGCTCCGACGTGTCCTCCCCATGAAAAATGTCTGACGCAGAAGTCAGGTTCTCCCTGTCCTCTGTAATCCGCTGACTGATGCTGGAGAGGGTGGGGAGGAGAGCACTGCCTACCTGTTGATGGACCGGCTGCCTGCGGCCCTGTAGTGCCCAGGTGGGTTCTCACTCCTCTCATCGCCGAATGGAGGGAGGGATGGAGTCCGTCGCTAAGCCCCTTTGCGATCGCAACGCATCGGACTGCTATCCTCCAACCACTCGGATGGTGTGTGTGTGTTGTTCTGGGGCCCGCTCAGCACGCGTGGCCACATTCTGGTCATGGGCGATAAAGAGGATAAACAACAACGACGACGACTTCCGCGAGCCGGGTCTGTAAACGTGTCAAATGCTCCTCCCACCCTTCCCTGCGATGCTGCTACAGAGTTAGGCCTCGCTGAGCACAACAGGCCAGCGGGATTGAATGCGACAAATCGTTTGGTCCGTCGCTACTGCTGGGCCCCCGTCGCCCCGCCGCCGCGCCACGCTACGCCACTCCCCGTCACGCCCTATGTGTCGAGTCGCATTCGGCCCGCGCTCAGGGCGAAAGAGGAATGAAATTGACGGCCTTATATCGGCCAAGGAGACGCTTCGCGCCGATCGGCTCCAATAAAAAGGGGGATCTGGACGCCATACACTCCCCCCCTTTCCAGCCTCGCGCCTCCACCCCGCCCCTCTCATTCGCAACACGACGGGGCGGGGGCGCGGCGGGGCGCGGCGGGGTCTGGACCAGCTCTGCAGCCTCGCTTTACAGCTCCGTCCGGCCTTGCATCTTGTTTACCGACCCAATAGCGCCGCGTTAGGGGACACAAACGCCGGGGGGATGGGCGGGGAGGAGGAGAAGGGACAGGCTTAGGGACAGAAGGCTGTTTAAGTGACTGTCAGAGGGAGCAGACTTACTACAGACTGGTCTTATTTAGCTTTGCGTTCTGTGCCGTTTGCTGTCTTTGCTGGAGAAAGTAATGCCACAGGCGCCCGACGTGTGTGACTGTACTACATACTAATACCGTGCTTCATACACATATTACAAATTATTAAAATTTTAAATTTGCAAGCACTATGCATCGAGTTAGAATTCGTTGATAAGCAAGAACGGGCCGTCATATTTACAAATTGTTCAAAATACATTATCTTGTAAATTTACGAGGGTACTTTTCACAGTGCGATGGTGATGTGGGTGTCGTCGGTGGCGTTTTTCTCGCTCGCATGCAATGCCCGCTCTTCATCATACCTTGCCTCGCGCCCATCTGCACAGTGTCCTCTTTGGGTGATGATGGACCATCATCCCCACTAGGGATCACGTACAGAAGGGGCGGGGACGTGGCGGGGCGCCCTGCGGAATTTCATCTGGTGGCGACGCCACATTCCTTGCCAGCGTCGCCTTGGAGACCTCCTCGCCTCGCCCCCCCCCCCC
>NW_026269102.1:3138-6927 GCF_000697945.3 Frankliniella occidentalis | reverse complement strand
CTCCCCCTCCCCTCTCCATCCTCCGCCAGCTCCTTGTGTTCGCCACAGGGAAGTAATGGACTGCAAAGATTGATTGGCCAAGAATGGTAAGCGGGTGCGGCCGGGCTGAGGAGCTGGCTGGCTCTGCCCTAGTTTCACCCGTTCTCCCTGCTCTCTCTCCCCCTCTCTCTCTCTCTCTCTCTCTCTCTGCGTGTGGAGACCGTTAGCGGTGTTCAAGCACCCCTTCCTTCCTTCCTCCTTCCTTTCCCCTTTCTCTGAGCAGTTTCCTCTCCAGCTACCGACTGTAAAATATTGCGGCCAACAGCAGCAGCAACAACAGCTGCGCAGTGGTTTTAGCGTCGTGTCCTGCTAGCCGAGCCTGGTGCAACGGGTCTGCTTTCTGTCGCTCGTGTGATGCAGACGGCATGGCTTGTTGTTGTTATTTGCGCGGTGTTATTGTCCAAGTTTTTCTCCCCCACCCGGACCCCTCTTTTCCCCCCAAACACTTATCCCCGTTTTTTAAAAAAAATGGTGTGACTCATGAGTGAGCGGCACACCGCAACAAACGATAACGTTAGTTTGCATTTCTTATGCGTCCTCTTGCTGGAACTCCACTCAAGTCGTGGCCAGCTCGCGACTTGCACTCCTCCCCCAACCTCCCCACTTCCCCCTCACCTCCTCCACTTACTTGCCGCGCCACAATTTCACGCGCGGCGCTCCTCGCTGAGTCCGAAAAATGGCCATCACACGTGTGCTTTTTGGAGTAGACGAGACGGTGTTACTCACATGAGAAATCTCCTCCGAGAATCCCTGATTTACGGTTAGAGCAATGGCTTCCACGCGATAAAGTGGGGCGGCGAGAGAGCGGGACACGGAGAGTGAGAGGGAGGGAGATAGAAGGGTGGTCGTGGTGCAGAGAGAGAGGGGGAGAGAGAGTGAGGCTGTTTAGCGGGTCTGCTGCCTGGGTTAGCAACTGTTAGGCTGCACTCGGGGGATTGATGTGAGACGGCGCCGCCACAGCACGGAAAGTTTAGTACGTGTTGCATCTACTTGGGAAAAAATAAATGATAATGATATGAAATCTCAAAACTTAGGGTAGTACCCGAATGGTATCGGGATTAGAATATGTTTTGTGGTTTACTGACTACGGACGCCCCTGTAGGGCGGCGACGAGGAGGCACTGCCGCTCTTTCTCGAGACTCGTTTGTCTTCGTTTTCTTAAACAGCTGGTTGTCCTCGCGTGCCGGGGAAGTAATATCGTCGTGTTCGCACGCAGCCCGGCCGGCTCATGGCCTGCCTCGCAGCCTCACGGCGGCACCCAGAGGAGCGCGTCCGGAACAGCAGCAGCCGGGCGGGGGCCGAAGGCAGGCCGAAGGTCGGGACTAAGTCACGACGCGACGGGTCCGGCCTGTGCGAGGCGAGGGTGGGGCCGGCCGTTGAAGTACGGCGAAGGCATCCGGACACGGGAAACCTTTCCAGTGAAGGAGTGTGAGAGAAGGGGGAGCGGGAAAGGAAGGAACGGTGCGAGATCCATGAGCAGCCAAAAAGGGATTTTTTAGTTTTGGTTCAACGCGAAGAGTTACAGTGTGCACTGTGAGAAGCCAGCGCGAAATATTCTCGCAACCGTGTAAGATTTTATACGTGTGAGGGGGCAAGAACAGGAGACAATGTCGGCGCTCGACTGTAACTCGTGCGTTTTGTGCAGTAGACAGATGCCTTCTTGTTTGGTCGGTGGGGACGCTTGCAAGCACGTGTGTCTGTCTTGTCGTTGCTCTTCGTGCCCCTCTGCTCCCCTCTCGGTGGAGGTGGTGTGGCCGGGCCGCCGCCTGGACGGAGCAAAGCTCTACCGTGTCGGAAACTAAAACCCCCGCCTCCCCTCGTCTCCTTTATCTCTGCTAGTCATTTACACACACACACGCGTGCGCGCGCGCGCTTGCGCCACTCTTTGCGATTGGGGTCCACTCCCGGAGTCCCTTCCGCATGGGAGATCCTCCAACGTAAGCGTCAGGCGTCGCAATGTTGGGGGGCGTTTCACGGCCAGAGAAACAGAAACAATACCGGACTCGGGCTGAATGTGTACACCGTTTGAAATTTCTCTGGCGCCTGTAAGACACAGACAAGCGGTATAATGGGAATCGTGGTTTCATCTGTGCAACGATGCTCACAGTGCATTGCTTCTACAAAGGCACAACGGAATCCAAGGCAAAACCACACATCCAAGGCTTAAGGTACAATTGTACCTTTCAGAAACGGAAGTGCCAATTTTTGTCTACTCGCAAAAGCATGGCAATTCTTTTATGAGTTACAATTTCTACTATTGCGGTGTCCCCAGTGTTCCCTAGAATGAGTTATTGTAGAAACATGTCAGCTGCTACTTTTGGTATCTCGCGAACACCAGCAGGGGCCAGAGTTAATGGTTGCGCTGATCAGATGCCGTGCCGAGGGCTGCTCGCCTAGGTGGTGGTGGTGGTGGTGGTGGTGGTTGTGATGCCGGGGAGGGCGGGAATGAACGATGAGCTGCCGAATCGGTCCGAGTAACTGATGGAATTGCAAATCTTCCAGCAGCGGGGGAGGTATGGGTACCCACTGGCCTGAGGGAGGGAGAGGTCTTTCGGTCGCGACCGTCGTCCCCCAATTACCACCAAAGCCGGGAAAAAATAAAATCAGTAGCGATGTGGTCGAAAAAAAAATTAAGGTCACACAATTTCCAGTTCTGGTTCCGGTTCCTTGAGACGACTGGCGATCCGACATCGTGTTAATAATGAAAAAGTTTGGAGCGGTGCTCTCTCCTCCCTCACCTGGCGTCTCTCCTCGTGTCTCCCTTTCTCTGTCGCTCCTAATGATTCCGACGGACGCGCGGTCCGGCCAAAGGCGAAGCGCTGCCTGGCAAAGCATCAACCTGTCAGGAACGGCAAAAGCTTTTGCAACCTGAAGGGGAAGTGGCGGTGGGCCTTCCCTATCTCTTATCTGGCGGTCGGACTGCCCCGTGCCCCTCTCCAGTACCCTACCTCGTCTCTCTCTCTCTCTCTCTCTACGTTCCGTTGCCGCGCAATTGCGGCGGGGTGCTGAGAAACTGGGGCCGTGGGTCCAACGCGTAGCGCATCGCGGACAGCAGCAGGAGCAGGTGCGCGCTGCTGTCCCCTCCGCCCTTATTACGCTAATGCTATCCTGGACAGCAGCAGGTGCGCCCTGGTTGCCCGCTGTCCTAGCTATGTTTCCTACTGGGGTTGGACAGGGGCAGATGCGCGCTGGCTGCCTGGTGTTCCAGAAGCCCCATCTGCTACCGCGATTGGTGCGCCATGCTGTCCTGGACAGCTGCAGGTCCGCGCTGATGGTCAGGTGACGCGCACTGCTTGCCTGACCAGAACATAGCATGATGTTCGCGCCCGACGGCCAGGTGTCCCAGCCGCCCCATCTACCGCCATCGGCGCGTCAAGCTGTCCTGGACAGCAGCAGGTGCGCTGTCCCCGCTGCTGTCCCATCTGATGGCGAGCCGCGCCGCCGCCCTTCCCGATGACAAACGGCGGCGATGCGTTGCCAAGATGTCCGGGATTAAGGCCAACAGCGGCAGTGGGGCGCGGGCCAAAGGCATAGCCCTAAGGTCGGGCTCTGGCTGGTGCTCGGGCCCGGGTCTACTCGGGTCTACTCGCGGACTTGGACGATTTAAAAACTTCGGCGCGAACACTGCTGTTGATGAGCGGCGGCAGGCGTTTGATGTGTGTGCGACCGCCGCCGCGAGATTCGTGTGGTTTCCCCTCCTCTCCTTTCGGTTTAGTCGGTCAGTGGAGGGTCGGTCAGATGTGATTTTGC
>NW_026269102.1:0-1835 GCF_000697945.3 Frankliniella occidentalis | reverse complement strand
GGGCGAGAGTGAGAGAGGGGGCGAGTGAAAGAGAGATAGAGAGAGGGGGCGTGAGAGAGACGGGGGTGAGAGAGAGGGGGGCTGAGAGAGAGAAGGGGTGAGAGAGAGACGGGGTCTGAGAGAAAGAGAGAGAGAGAGAGCGAGGGTGAGAGGGAGAGGGTTGAAAGTGAAGTGGGGTGAAAGGAGAGGGCCGCGTCACTCTCGTGCTGTACAGCCCTGCTGAGTGTGCACCGCCTCCACTACTCTGCTATGGTGGAGCCAGCTGCTGACGGCGATGAGTCTCGCGGCCACACGGGCCATACGGCGGTGAGCAGAGCTGTGACAGCGCGCCCGCCTGGCCCACAGGGTGAGCGGACACGGCCCCCAAAGTTCTCTGCGCGTCGCGCGGAGGAGGGGAAGTCCCAGCAGCCCAGCAGGCCAGGCCAGACGAGGCCCTTAGCGGCGCGTATCTTGTCATTCGGACCCGCGCCACACATCTCACGCGCCGCTCTTTGTGTCGCTATGGCAGTGCCGCCGTTTGGAGCTGCAGACACCTCAAGAAATGCTCCCTGGCGGACACAGACGCAGTGCGCGCGGGAGTGTGCTCTGAAAGGGCGCGCGGCCTGCAAGCAAACCAAGGCCTCCTTCTGGTGTTTACACATGCGGCTATGCGCGGCGTAGGTCGCACTGGAAACGATATTGTGTGAATGTCGCACACTCATTGTTGGAGTGTGAACGCCCATTCGCACACTCGAGGTAGTAAAATTGGAAAGTGTGTGAATTTTTATTTGAAAAGTCGTCCACATCACGTGTGCCTCTGTGACGCATGGCGTTTTTCACAACTACAAATGTGTGACATTCGCACACATGGGTTTCCGGTGCGAGGATGTAAAGCTATAGGCGTGGCCGGAGGAAGAGGGATAGGGAGAGGGGACCAGTAGGGCGGGAGGGTGCTCGCCTGGCGCCACCAGGAAGCCCCACAAAGCCAGCCTGCTGTCTTGTGCTGGCGCGGCCGTGCGGAGGGCGCCGAGAGAGAGAGAGGAGGGCGGACAGCACTAAATGAGGCACTCGGGGAGAGAGACAGATAGAGCGAGGGGGGGAGGGCGTGGGCGGGGTAGCATCTCTCCGCCGCAGCAGCGGCGGCCCTCGCCCGGGGTGGTGCGCATTGTGACCAGGGGGATGAGCGTGCGGACCTGCTTTGAGTAGGGACCTCGGCAGCGACAGCCGCCACCTCCATGTGCAGGAGGAGACCCCCCTCTTGGTGCCCGTCAGGGGCATGGGCCCCGGGTGGGCGAGGCAATCTCTGCACCGACGAACGTCGACCGGACCGTGCTGCTGAGTTTCTCCAAGTGTGCGGGCACGTTTTCGTGTCACGCCACCCGAGTGGTTGACCTTGCAGCCGGCATCTGCTTGCACATAACACAACTCACACACAACACCTCGCGCCAGCCTCAAATGCAAACCCACTCTGTCATATTTGTTTTTCGTTTGCGCTGAAATCAAACTCTCGACGCTGCTATCGGGGCTGTTTGTGCCCCCCTTACAAAAATAATCAGTACCCAAAGAGTCCCCTAAGAGTCCCCATTCAGTCCCCACGAGCGTACTGTTTGGGTACCAGTCCGGACGCATGGGGACTGGTCTCAAACACGTCCAAAAGTGACGAAAAAACGTACTTCGTGTGCCCTGGTCCCGTCCCTAAGTGGGAGGGGACTAGTGCGCATTCAGTGACCATGCGCCGAGCCGAGCGTACTAAAAGCGTACTAGTCCCCTTTGGCGCGAAACAAAAAATAAATCACCGCGAAGACTCTTGGCGTACTAGTCCCATTTCCGTCTGCGCGCTCGGTCGTATTCGTTCC
>NW_026269101.1:11470-11773 GCF_000697945.3 Frankliniella occidentalis | reverse complement strand
CCAAGTTCCAATCAAACTGGCATTTTCATTTCTCAATATTCATGAGCGGGAGCATGGCGAGCATTCGGCGGGGGCTCAGCAATCGCCAAGCAAGCAGCGCGGCAGCGGCGGCGCGTCACGGCCGAGGTCACGGCGCGGGGCCGCGGCGAGCAGGGCTTACAGCAAGTGATGGAAACGAAACGAAATCGGAAGAAATATTTGCACGGCACGACATCCTGCCCGGCCCTCATGGTCGTCAGGTGAAATACAAAGAGCAAGGAGCAAGACGAGCAAAAGCACGAGGAGCGCAGGCAGACCACTGGC
>NW_026269101.1:5594-6455 GCF_000697945.3 Frankliniella occidentalis | reverse complement strand
GGTAGGAGGGGATAAGCATCGCGCGAGCAGCGCAAAGGGGTTTCGCACGCCGCGCGACGCCACAAGAAAACGGCCCGCGTCAGAGAAAACGATAAAAGGGCCTTATTAATATTCCCCTTCCTCCTCATCCTCCTGGCCGCCCCGCCGCCGCTCCTCCAGGACGACGACGACGGCTTTCGTGTCGACTTTAAGGCCTTTTGTTTCGAAGGTGCGCGACACGCGTGAAGGTGGAGCGCGAGGAGGAGGAAGGGGGGGGGGGGGTGATAAGGGGAGGGAGGGGCACCTCCCATGGGTCCTGGGGGTCTCGGCGAGTGAGGGGTGGATGGCACGGTGGCCTTCACGGTGGACTGTGCGGCCAGGTTATATCGGGTTATATCACTTCCCGAGATGACATTCCAGACAGCGGGAGGCACTCGAGGACGTCTGCTTGAGGATGACAGCACCTCCCCCTCCCCCCTACCTCCCCCTCCGACCGTACGGCAGACAGCCCCACCGTCGTGATGGTGGTGGTGAAGTACAGGTATGAGGAGGGGGCATTCCTCTGGAAACTTTGTCGATAGCGGGCGAAGGAGAGAGGGACCGTGGTGGATAAGGGCACGGCAAGCCCAGCATCGCGCCGGCCGTGGCGCGGCCCGCCGCACCCCCCGCCGCCAAGTTCCAATCAAACTGGCATTTTCATTTCTCAATATTCATGAGCGGGAGCATGGCGAGCATTCGGCGGGGGCTCAGCAATCGCCAAGCAAGCGGCGCGGCAGCGGCGAGCAGGGCTTACAGCAAGTGATGGAAACGAAACGAAATCGGAAGAATTATTTGCACGGCACGAGCTACACGAAACACACGAAACGTCACATTACACACATA
>NW_026269101.1:0-379 GCF_000697945.3 Frankliniella occidentalis | reverse complement strand
CCAACTCGGCGTGGTGCGGCCCCCCGCGCCGCGCCGACCCCCGGGGGCCCCACCGCGCCGCGCCGCCGCGCCCCACCCCGACGGCCTCCCCTTCCTCTGGCATGGAGTACAGCACCAGTACAAACAGGGCCAAAGCAGGTCGGGCCGGGCCGCGCTGCACTGCGCCGGGGCAGGGCACTCGCGGTGCTGCAGTATCTCGTTAAGAGCCGCGCCAGAGCCCCGCTCACTCCCCAGTTACTCTCTCTCCCTCTCTCTTATTTCACTGTTTATTTTTGCTACTCGCGTATCACTGAACGAGGAGTATGAACGCCAACGGGGCTCTCTAGCCCCATGTGTGAATCCTTAAACACATTTAAAATTTCTCTTCTCTTTCTCTCTC
>NW_026269100.1:5473-6148 GCF_000697945.3 Frankliniella occidentalis | reverse complement strand
GGCCTTTCTGGAGCCGGCCACGAGAGAGGCCGAGAGAGGCTCTCTCTGATTGGTCGAGGCTTTGTGACGGTCCGGGAGCAGACGATATTCCTCTTGTTCTTCTAATTCGGAAAATACCTCATTCTTTCCCTCACCACGGGCTTGGACGATTCATTCGTCCAAGCCACGGGAGACGCGACGGCACATTACCCTGGGCATGCTAACGCGATCCATCACATCGCCCCCACAACGCCCTGAAGATGAAACCGAAGTAAAATCCGACACCGGAAATGGAATCAGCACCCTCGAAAACCTCTGGATACCAACTTTGAACCGAATCGGCTCATACACATTTGCGCAAATGAGCTGGAATGTCCCAAACCGGACAGACGCGCTGGCAGCCAGGGCGGCCGTCGGCTCCGCCGACCCCCGGCGGCGCGCTTTCATCGGCTCGGGAAAGCGTAGTTTTGATCGCACAACTACGCGGAGAAGACCACGCCATAGGGAAAACACTCAGGAATCCGATGGGCTGCACGTCGTCCTCGCAAGATGAAAATTTTACGAGCCTTTCGGTTTCCTAGTCAGAAAAGCGGGTATTCGGCGCTGTAAAGCTTCTTTTCCAGGGCGCCCTTCTCTCATGCTTGCTGTCGGCCCGCGGGTGGCCCGCCTGCCCCGCCGGCCCCGCTGTGCCCGAGG
>NW_026269100.1:5142-5423 GCF_000697945.3 Frankliniella occidentalis | reverse complement strand
TAGTCTTACTATCGAATATAATGCAAAATGCACTTGTTAATATGTTAACATGTTAAGATGTTAAGATGTTAAGATCCTTAAGCTGATAAAGCCTATGAGTGACACACCAGCACAACGGTTTAGATTTGGGCAACACTTCAGCGAACTGGACGCTAACTCTCAACAACACGCCGTTTATCGGCTGCCGTCTGCTTCCCGCTCTGAGCGAGGGTAAGAATGAGGTATTTTCCGAATTAGTAGAACAAGAGGAATATCGTCTGCTCCCGGACCATCACAAAGCC
>NW_026269100.1:0-260 GCF_000697945.3 Frankliniella occidentalis | reverse complement strand
CTGGACTCGTCGGTCGCCCAGCTGCGCCAGTTGGAGGAGGCCCTGGAGCTGCAGGTGCAGCGGGAGGCGGCGGGCGGCGAGGTCAGCGACCCGTTGGCGGAGCAGCTGCAGCTGGTGGTGCAGCTGGAGGACAGCCTGCGCCTGCTGACCGCCAACAAGTGCAGCGTGGTTGCGGAGGAGGAGGACGGTGCCGCCTGGAGAGCCAGCGCGCCGCTCGGAGGATTCAGCGACATCCTGCGGCTTCTGTTGCTGCAGCTGCG
>NW_026269099.1:9549-11945 GCF_000697945.3 Frankliniella occidentalis | reverse complement strand
GGGGGGGGGGGCGGAGGGCCTCTCGACGGCCAGGGATCAAGCGGCGCATAGGTCGCAAGTGTGGCAACGCCTTTATCAAAGTTAACATAGGACGTCGCGTATATCACTTTAAATGCAGCAGCAGCAGCAGCGGCGGTGCTCGGGGAGTTATTTTCGTGGGATTTCCTTACAGCATATTTCTTTTCTATCCACTGTTGGGTAAATTTTACGGTTTTTGATCATCAAAATTAGCCAAAGTCGTTTAGATGAGGACACATGGCAATAACAATACGTTTTATTTCATAAGACAAACTGGCTTTACAAGCTATACAACCATTTTTGTCACATAAGACATAACATAATGCAATTGAAGAAAAATACTCGTAAGAACACGGGCAAACTTTTTCGATTTAAATTGGAGAAAATTGTGTGAGACGTTTCAAATGCAGGTGACCCTTTGTATAATTCCACATCATAAGCTGCTCTGCAACACACATATTGCAGCAGCGGTTTTGGATCGGCCCATTGTGCACCCAGTTGCCGCCCGAGAACCCTTCTGCAGCCCCCCCCCCCTCTTTTTGATCTCCACGGTGATCGTGCCCGCCCTTGTCACGGCGTGTGACGGCGCGTCACGTGACGGCTCGTCGCCCCTCGTCCATCATCGTCACTCTCGGCGAGATGTGACTGTAATGAGATGTGCGGGGCGCTCTCTCTCTCTCTCTCTGCGGCGGCACAGGTGGATCGGCGGTGGATCTGACTGAAGGAGGAGGAGAGGCGGCGGCGTTTCGGGGACCAAAAAGAGCAGAGGAGAGGGATTTGTGTCGTCTGCGGTGTTTCGGTGTGACGGGACACGGTGTGGCGGGACACGGTGTACTTCCGGGCCCGCGGCGGGTGACTGGTGTGTTCACGTACCCGGGCCCGTCCTCACGACCCGGCCGGGATCCCACCAGCCCCAGTCCCACAGCCATGACAGCCTGTCTCTGTGCGCCGACAGGCTGACAGGCTCCTGACAGACGTACCGGCCAGGGCCCCGGGACGAGCTCGACGCCGCCGCTGCTCGCCTCGCAGTACGTCCTCTCCGTGCACTCGGGCAGGCTGCTGCTGCAGGGCCCGCGCGCTGTCCTCACCTGACGGACAGGCACGCGAGCAGGAGAGAGAGGGCTTTCTTGGGGGCGGGGCGGGCGCGGGTGTGCGGCACGGCAGCGCACCTGCGCTGGATCTCAGACCGCTGGGGGGAGAGTGATTTTCTAGAAAGGGTTGTTTGGGCCGTTCCCCACTGGCGTCGTCGTGCAGGGAGGGTATAGGAGGGCCCTGTGCTCGTGAGAATCCGACACTGCAGCTGAGCGAGAAGTTTGTTAATATTCATTTTGAAAACACGGACGGGTCGGACTTGATGTCAGGACAATGTGAATACGCAAGCACCTTATTTGATGGAGATCCAACGAAAAATCCTTTGGGTTTTGAAAGAACCCGTTACCGTGTCTGAACCGAACCCCTCTTTTACACCCTCAGGCTGGGCGGCCCTCTAGAGTGCGTCCCCTCGCCGTCATCCCCATCCACCGCCTCCTTCTCCCCCTCGCTTCCCGGCATCCCCCGAGCCGAGCGCCCGGAGCCACGGCGGCAACTCAATTCTTTGGTGTGAATGGGGGGCGCCTCGCTAAACATCCAGTAATTGAAATGGCAACCCTGATAAAATTCGGCGTCGCGAGGCGTGTCGTCGTCGTCATGCCTCCCCCTTCGGATGTCGAGAGGTGAGGAGGGCGGAGAGGCGAGAACCGTCGTCCTAAGCGCGAGTCTTGAGTCCTGATCCAATCCTGAGAGCCACGGCGTCGCCGAGGGAAACGGGGGAGGAGACCGAAATGACTTTGCCGTTGGGTGTATGGCAGGACTATTTTCCGCGGGCCGATGGTGATCATTTCTCGGCACGTTTATATTTAAGTATGTTTTTATTTTAGACCCCCCTCGATTGCGGAACAGCAGCGCCAATAAAAGCCTAGAGGGAAGGAAGGAGGGAAGTCACTGCCACGACAAACACACTCGCTCGCACAGTTGGTTCGTCACCGGGGGGCCACAGCGCGCCACAGGCTACGCCGTAACTTAGATGAGGTGGTTCTGTCCGCGGCATCGGTGTAGTCGTCTCCTGGCTGCAGGGAAAGAGACTGTGGGGGTTGGCAGCACTTCCCCACCCGCCCACCGCCCGAGAAAAACCGCTGCAAAGGACACGTCGTTGCCGTGTTGTCGCTTGTCGCTGCCGACAAGGAGACCGCCGTGGAGAAGTCGGGCTGATGTCGCGGTGCTGGCCCCGGGGGGGTGGGGGGTGGTTTGGGCTGCGAGCCCGTGTCGCAGCGTGTGGCGGCCTGGCTGGCGCGGGGAGTCCGCTGATGGGCTTAACTTAGATGAGATGGTGGGGCGGGGTG
>NW_026269099.1:4423-5651 GCF_000697945.3 Frankliniella occidentalis | reverse complement strand
CGGGGCGGGGCGGGCCCGAGGAGTGCGAGCGGCGCGGAGCAGCGCGACTACCGGAGGTGGTAAGACAATTAGGCGTAGCTACCTCGTAAATCAGCAAGCACGGTGGTAGTGGTGGTGGCGGCGCGGGCGGCGGCGGGGGCTCGTACACTCACGGGGGATGCTCGCCGCTGACCCTGCTGCTTTTGGCTTTTGCAGAGCAGCTTCCCAGCTTCCTTGCCCGCTCGCCCCGTAAACACACACACGCACACATATACCCACACACACGCAGAGCATAGCAAGGGCTCAGAGTACACAGCATATACTCTGCCCCGGCCACATGCAAACCACTTTCATTCATTACTTTTACAGCTGCTCTGGTGCTACGCACAGGAAGCGTTCTCGCAAACAGAGCACACGCATATACACACACATACAGGCGCGGCAGTAGAACCACGGCCATGGGCATAGAGGCAAAAAGAGGGCACGGGTTGCCGGGTTGCATACAAGGTTTTTCGTAGCCTGTCTTTGCTCCACACTACTATACATGCTTATTTCGTACGATAAGAATATTGTCACCGCTTTTCTCTGCGCGTCACGACACAAAATGCTGAACGCCCAGCCCAGACGCGCGCCCAGGAGCAGGAGCGGCCCGAGGTGTAACACGCTGATGAGCCTGGCGGCGGCGGTGGGCGCAGTGGCCGGTAGCCAATGACCTGCCAATAATCTTGCAGCTTGCCAGCAGCAGCAGCGGAAGGCGCCTGGAGGCGATTCAAGTCGAGGCTGCTGCTGCTGCTGGTTTGCAGCGTGTGGCTCCGGCTCCCCCTTTTGCTATACTGCTAGCCGTCCCACAGTACAGTGTGCATGTGCGGGCGACCACGCAACAGCGAAAACAAATTCGAAAAATAAATAAATGAGAAAGACGCCTGGCGGAGACGAACCTGCGACCTCCAACAGCTCCAGCAGCAGCAGCAGCAGCAGGACAGGGCGCCGCAGGCTGCGGTTATTGGGCAACACGGCCCGGGCGGGCGCGTCTGCCGTAATAACAGGATCAGCCGTCGTGAGTTATTAGGCGGGCCGGGGCAGGGCGCTGTCCGACCGGCCATTCATTCGGCACGTTGAGTGTGCGTCGTCGCGCGTCACTGACCGTCACCACCGTGACAGTGACCTGCTCGAGGTAGTGCTGGTGGTGACGTGGCGACGCCGGCGACGCGTGTCACTGACCGTCACAACCGTGACAGTGACCTGCTCG
>NW_026269099.1:0-4373 GCF_000697945.3 Frankliniella occidentalis | reverse complement strand
GTGACAGTGACCTGCTCGAGGTAGTGCTGGTGGTGACGTGGCGACGCCGGCGACGCGTGTCACTGACCGTCACAACCGTGACAGTGACCTGCTCGTTCGAGGTGGTAGTGGTGCTTGTGGTGCTGGTGACGTGGCGACGACGGCGACGGGCGACGCGTCGCCCCGGGGCTGTCTCACGGGGGTCTCGGCGCGGGGCCCGCGCGGTCGCGGCGCGACGAGCACGTTAAGTACCGCAGTCCCCCGCGACTCGCATAGCGCACCGCGATGACTCACGACGCCGCGACGGATGCGACGCGTGGCCGCCTCTCCGGGATGACCGCGCGTGTTATTTTGCGAGGCGCAGGTCGGCGCGGAACGGAGCGAATGGCGAGAGCTTTCGCAACGACGCCGAGAGTAGTTGTCCTTTTCTGTCTCGGACACGGCCGCCGCGGAGACGGCGGCGACGCCATCTCGGCGTGGTCACAAGGCGAGGGCGCCGACCTGACCGAACCCATGACGGCAACGACGGTGCGGAAGAGGAGCCCGAAAAGCAACAACGAAAGGCCCGGGTGGTGGGCACTCGCTCCGGTCTCCCCCAGTCAGGCCGGCGGGCAGTACCGGCTCCGCTGTGGCCGCTGGGGTCGTCCGGGGCGGACGTCGTGGAAATAAATTCCCAACAACTCAACTTGTCCCTCCGCCGGCGCAGCAGCGTGGCGTGGCCGACGGTCTGCCCGTCAGGGCGCGCGCGCGCCTGCTCCAGCGCACAGCTCCTCTCCAGCCCAGCCCGCCTCCAGCTCGCCCGGCAGCCCGAGCATATATGAAGCCAACAAACGTCAGGTGATGCTCCGTCGCCCGTCGGCCGCTGTCGACTGTCTCCATAAATTTCGGCTGCCGCGATTTTTAGAGCTTTTTCGCCTGTTGACTGCCGCCGCTGCTGCCGCTGCGACCGTGGCCGGTCGGCCGATCCAAAACCTCTGTGTGCGAGTGAGAGAGAGAAAAGAGAGAGACCAAAGCGTGAGCGTGTGTGTGTATAAAAATATGAGTTGCGATGTCGTCCCGTCTGCAACTTTGCAACAATGTCGGCGCGCTGAGCCGAGAGCCGGTACCAGTACGGGTCGGGCGGAGCAAAAGGAAAGGAGGGCCAAGGCAAGGAGGAGACCCTCTGGTGCGGCGGGGTGCGGCGGGGTGGGGCGGCACCGCGCCACTACTCGCCTTGCCCCTGCGTCGCGCCCTGCGGAGTACACACACAACACACTGCTGCCGTGACGGCCGAGTCCTTTTTGTGAGAGGCGGCCGTGCATTGCAGGGCAGGGTCGCCAGGAGCGCGGGGCAGGGTGCAGGACGACTTCCTCGACCCGCTCGGCCCGGCTCTGCCCCTTTCCTTTGCTGCAGTACGTACGTGCCGCTGCGGCGGTGAGCCCCACCGAGACACCCTCCTTCTCCTCCTCGACACATTAAGGTCACAAGTATGCAAGACACAGAGAATCGTAGGCCCTTTCCAGCAGTATACTCCAATTCTGCCCTCTGCAAAAAAAAAAGTAAGAACCAGCCTACTGCAGTAGCCCTCTCGCATGTGCTCCTTGCAATAACACACTCACCCGCACGCACGCAAGTACTCCTCTACTATCAGCCACCTATGCCCTCTGTGCTGCTGCTACTCACTCCATTCCGATCGCAATCGCCGATAGCAGCAGCGCAGTTTGCTCGGCCCGGTCCACTTTTCACGGGGTATTACAACTAGCGAATCAGATATGTACAGAGTGCGCGGGCCCCGGCCCCGCCACGCCCCACCACCGGCCGCGCGGATCTCGAGCTATATATCACTTTTCGACAAGCAGATAACGCGTGCAGCGGCGTCCATGCAAGCTGCAACGGGGTGACGCCCGCCCACCCCGCTGCAGCTCTGCGCCCGTCAGTACGAACAACAACATCGGGGAGCTCTCCCGTACAATTATCTGGGCATTATTATTGCAATACAGCCGGGGCGACGGCGAAGGCTTGTGAATTTCTCATAGCCGTTGTTTGTCGTCGTCGTCGTCGGGATTGCTGCAGACCCTGACTACATCCTGTGGGTATGCGACCGACGCGACTCCCCCCACGTAGCAGAGCAGCCCCCAGCAGCAGCAAAAGGTCTCTTCTCCTCGGTAAGGCACGGCACGCTGGGGGAGAGAGAGAGAGACGGGACTCCAACCTGTGATCTGTCCGATAATCACTGTAATAACCACACTATGTGCCTGGCCTGCTCGGTTGGGGAGCGGAAAGAGGAGTTGGGGGGCGGTGAAAAAAAAGAAGAATTAACCTGTGGCGTTTACCTCCCCGCGCGCCGCCGCCGCTCTGCCCCGCCGCCATCCGGGGCCGAGTCGAACGTGTCAATTTGAGGACTGCTGTGGCGGGCGGCGGGCCGGAGGTCCGGAGGTGTGCCAGGTGCGCGGGATCCCCATTCATGGACGCACAGCCCGAGCGACCGTACTCGAACTGGGTACGTGTCGTCATTTCGAGGGGGTAAGTACTTATTTCACGGCACTCGTAACCTTGCCGAGTCAGGGGAGAGTGACAGTAATACCAAACACCGCCAATGTTGGGGGAGGCTGCTAAATGGAGCATTACTGGTTGGCAGAGGCTATGACGAAGTAGCTACGCCGAGCAAAAACGTGTGTGTGCGTGCGGGGATACATTTACCACGGCCCGCGGTGTGTGAAAATGCTAACAACTGCAAAATAAACTGCGAATAATTGGTGTGTACGCGCGCGGTACGCAGGCGATAGGCGATGAGCGAGCGCACCGGGCGGGTAGGCAAGCCTGCGACACAGCTGGGCACGAGTTGCCTACCCGCCCGGCGGCCGAGCGCGCCGAGCGCTATGACAGTGCGTCGCGCTGGCCGGGGAGCAGAGAAGATCCAGCGCTCTGCTTCTGCTTCCTTATTCCTTCGGGGAACGTCACACATACTTTCCTCCCCTGACTGCGCGTTTGCCGTATACAGCATTACACACCCAGGGGGGATGACCTCTCTCCCGCCGTGGAGGGTGGCGGTGTGGCCCCGGTGGCGCGGCGGTCGTGGTCGTGGCTGATGGTGATGACGGTGGTCGTGGCCGTGGAGGGCGGGGCGGTCGGGGCGTTCTGCTGCCGCCGCTCGCTCCTCCGTAGTGTGGGTCACGTCCCGGTGGCCAAAGTCGCACCTCTAAACGTGGAAGTACGTGACCGAGCTGCGCGGCGGAGGGAGGGAGCGACTCCCTCTCGACTTAATGATAGACCGCTACGCCACGCTACGCCCCGCCACGCCCCCCAGCATCCGGACCGGGCCGCCGCCAGGGAACTCAGACACGACGGAGACGCAGGGGTAAATTATTCGCCAACGTTGTATAAATTCGGATTCAAAAATTTCGCGGGAAAGCTAAGGTAAGTTGTGACGCTAGTCAAACGACAAATGAGAAGTGTTGGCGTTTCGCCGTCGACGACGACGTCCACCCCGCTGGCCGGACCAGGCCCCGCCGCGGCCGGCCGTTACCCCCAGTCCAGGACCGGGTCCTCCTGCGGGACCTGCTGGCGGGTCCCCGCCCGGGTCCCGGGTCCCACACTCCACTCTCACGACCACGCCGGGCCCCCGCGCTCCTGCCTGATTGGTCGGTCTGGGCCGGCCGGGCCGAAAAAGGAAAAGGGAAGGAGCGGGCAGAGCGAGAGAACGCGCATTGTACATTTTACAAACCTATAATTATCAAAATCGTGTTCCTCAATCTTTGCTTTATTTTCAGGGCGCGCTGCGCTCATGCGCTCGCCGGGCCCGGCCCCCGCTCCCTCAGCAGCATGGACGGCTGTTTTGTTTTATGAATATTGTCTTATCGTTTTCTTCCTCTTCTTTTTGCCCCCCTCATCCTCCGCCTCCTCCTCCCCTCCCGGTGCACGACGCGTCCCCTCTACATGATGGCGGGAGTCTCTCACTGCTGCAGCACCAGCGCGCCGGGGCGGGGCGGGATCGCGGGGTACGCTGCAAGTAATCGGAACGCCTATTTGCTTGTCATTAGCACGGCCAGGGTGGCCAGCGGCCTCAAGAGTTGGCAGCAGTAAGCCTCCTTCTGCTCCCCTTACACAGCGATAGACAAGATCGAGGGGGGGTGGGCAAAAGGATATGACAGCAGATCGAGAAGTCACGATATAGAAATGCCAATCAATGCACACTAATCGCCCAACAGTGTAGAACTGTGTGTGTCCAAGTGTGAAAAATTTAGATGTTGACGAAATGTTTAAAATTTGCACATTACGCAAGTTTGCAACATCAGTTCAGTAAGACACCATGTAATGAGCAAAATCATGATCTGCACAGGATGGCTCTTTTTAACAGAAACTAAAAAGGACATAAAATTTGTGGAGAGCTATATGAGAAGAAAGATCAGGATGGA
>NW_026269098.1:8279-9463 GCF_000697945.3 Frankliniella occidentalis | reverse complement strand
CTGCACCACAAAGGCGCTATGAACTCGCTGTAATGCTTGCTGTTGTGTTGTCGCAGGTCGCCATGCCGCTGCTGAGCTGAGCGCGGCCCGCGGACGGTCGCGATGCCGCAAGTCGGCGTGCCGCGGCCCTGTCGTCCCCTGAGGGGCGCCCACCACGGGGCCACCCGCGAGGTCACCCTCCGGCCCACCCTCAATTTGGCCGTGAGCACCGCCGCCATGCGTCGCCTCCTGCTGGTCGCCGTTCTGCTGGGAGTCGCGTCTGCAGCTTCAGGTAAAAATGCAATACAAATCATTGTAGCAAGAATTATAGCTATCACGCGAAATTTTCTCTGAACTGTATGTCGTTAAAAAAATAGTGGTAAAATGTAAAATTGAAAGCACTGTATATCTACTCACGGCGTTTGTTGACGGGGCAAGAACGTGCTGCCTCATTTCACATCATATTTTGTAAACGTTTGTTGATTACAAAATGTGTTGTGGAACTACGAGAATATTTTTCACAGTGTGTGGAGGTCTCGAGTGTTTCCATACTCATTTTTCAGAAAACGTCATCAAACTTTGATTCGTTTTGTGTTTTCTTTTTTTACATTTGAAATGTGTTCTAATAAACCCTTATGCGTTATCCCCGTCGGTGAGGGGTGGTGCCTTCGCCTATCTGGTCGTCGTCGAGATTCAATAAGTGCGATAGTAATAATTGTACTATATTTGGGATGCGTACGGCAATACTAGCGTACGCACACTCGCGCACGCACGCACACTCATATGCTGATCTGCCTGAGTGATTCCGCCGGGGAGTAACGAGGATTTGATCGCTGCGCGGCCGCAGGGCTTCGCAGGACTCGGCAGGGCCCCGCAGGGCCCCACAGGCGGCGCGGTGGAATATGGCGAGACGGGCGTGCTCCATAAAGCCATCAATGCCATCACCAGTTCGAGTTGGTGAACCAATGCGGCCGAATTAATTGACACAAAATTAATTACAAACTGGAGAGAGTGTGTGAGGGATTTGGGAGGGGCGCGGGTATGGAGAGGCTATATGGCGTGAGAGAGAGAGAGAGAGAGAGAGAGAGAGAGAGAGGTGGAGGAAACGGGGGGTGGATTGAGAGGAAGGGGGAGGTGCAGGGGAAGGGAGTGGGGGATGCGGAGATAGCGCCGAGGGCATATATGCATGCAGGTCGCTCTCCCCT
>NW_026269098.1:6112-6809 GCF_000697945.3 Frankliniella occidentalis | reverse complement strand
GGTTGATTTTGTGTACACCTCTTGTATTTATCATGCCATGATAAATAAAGTTGCAACTGCCGTATGCCCATGCAAGTGTTTAACACTTAGAAGTGGCTAACTTCAGGGTTATGGCCATGAGGCTTTTGACCATTTCAAGTATTCAATTTTTTAGTCCAACGACCAAGAAAGTGCACTATATTACCATGTTCTGCATCCCAGGTATCAGTGTCCCCGACGTACTAGTTACTTCTGATTTATCACTTCTCCAAAATTACTTTACTTTAATTTTTTTACATTACCTGCTCACATAACTGTCAACACCTAACTACTCTTACCGAGGGGGCAATAACTCCCTTTTGAAGTGTACACATGATTCCCGAAAATCTTGATTCCCGGTGATTCCCGTCCGCTTATAATTATTACATAGGTTTTTCGGGGGGTTTAAGTAGTATAAAACGCTTATTTCGACTGATTTGTACTTATTTCTCTAGTTTCCCGCTTATTCTAAGCGATTTCTATTGATTTTGATCAATTTTTAACCTGATGATTCCCAGACAGGTGTACACATGATTCCCGGAGTTATTGCCCCCTCGACTCTTACGTTACTTCGTGGGTGCGTGCAGCGTCCTCTCCTCGCGCACAGACGCGTACAAAGCTGCACGGGCTGAGAGTACTCCCCCCTCGAAATGGCGCCGGAGCGGAGGCCCTCTCTCTC
>NW_026269098.1:0-487 GCF_000697945.3 Frankliniella occidentalis | reverse complement strand
TGCACCGCGGTCCCGTGGCTCGGCGTGGCGTGGCGGGGTGTGGCGGGGCGTGGCGGGGCGTGGCACGAGGTGCGGGGGCCACGCAGTCCAGCAGTTCCGCCCCGGCGACGGGCGGCCCCCCTTGCGTCCCGGCCGGCACTTCAGGGGAGGCGGGCCGGACAATCTGTGGCGCTCTTTAGGACGCTGTTGGTGTTGGCCGGGAGCGCGCGAGCAATGATGCGCACGACGGCCAACAAATGACTGATCTTGACTATGGCGTTATTGTTTTTTTCCCTGGTTTAGAGTAAAACGTTTTAAAGCGATATGTCATATATGCGCCTGTTCTGCCCGGAGTGGAATATCATGTACTGTTTAGCGAAGTAGCACAAGCATGAGGGCCGTCGTGAGCTGTGTGCAGTGTCGGCGGTCGGCAGCCTCGTGCAGAAATTAACGCCATGCACGCTAATGGTGGTGCAAAATGCCCTGGCCGCCTCGCTCGCCCCGCCCG
>NW_026269097.1:9084-10683 GCF_000697945.3 Frankliniella occidentalis | reverse complement strand
GTCGGGTCGGTGTCGGTCGGGTCGGCTCAGTCAGTCAGTTCGCCGCCCGCCCGTCTGTAGGTCGTTTGCCGCCGTCGCGCGCCGATTCGCGCGCCGGTATATCGCCGCCGCGTTCAAGTCGCGGGAGTGTGAGAGAGTGAGAGAGAACGGAGCGATCGCGCGAGTGAGGGGGAGGGGAAACTAAAAGGTTGTGCCGCCTCAGCTCCGCGAAGACAATCGCCGTTATACGCGGGGCCCTGGAGCCTTGTCAGGTCTTTAATTCACTTTCCGGTCCGACTGATAGCGCCACAGCCGCGGAGGTGTAAAGTCACCTGGAACCAGAACGCACTCCTGGAACAGGACCTCATCGCGGTGAGGTGCGCCGCGCGCTCTCCTCACCCGCCACCGCGGCCACCCCGAGGAGGCAGGCCTTTTGTGATTGCCGGTAAGTTGCGAGAAGAGAGGAAGTGAGGAAGTGGAGTAGGTGGAGGTGTGGAACAGCAGGAGGAGGAAGTCGCCCACCAAGGACGCCGGGGCGGGCGCGGTATTTTATACATGAGGGACGCCCTGGAGGACATGACATGCGGCGCGGAGCAGTGGGGGACCAGAGGAGCAGCACACACTTTCCATTTTCAAACACCCGCCTACCTAGCGACTCGCCGGCACGTTCTCTCATTCCCCATTCAAACGTTATTCAGAACGGATAAAGCAAGTTATTTGATTCGGATAGCACGACGGCGGGTAGTGCGCAGGGAATAAAGCATTGCGGTAGGGCAAGAATCTGGGCAGTCGCACGTCTGGCAGTAGCGCTGGATTTCGGCACGGGCTTTACTTACACCCCAGCAAACAATGATCTGGATTTGTCCGTGGACTTAAATGTTTAGGAACCTTTATTGTTCATTTTATCACAAAATACTTTGGCTTATTTCAAAACAATAACACGTGTTTTGTTTTAAAACGAAAACAAAATGTTCTCCAAAAATCAAGAATATAATTTGCTGCTTGTAAGAGGCTGCTGTCACGCGCAATGTTCTTCCGCCGACGTACAGGAGAAAAGTGGTAAGTTTTTGCCTACACACGCGCCACCGTTTTGATAAGGGCCGTATGGGGAGCAATCAGCACGTGCCCCCCACCCCCGACCGACCCACGCGTGTTGGTCGGTGTTGATAGTCGTCGGTGAGCGAGGGAATACTGTCGAATACTGTTCAGTTGTTTCCGGTGGTTTTCCGTCAAAGTCGTATAACCCGTCCGCCCCGCACTTGTTACCGAGTACTTTTCTCGCCGAAGCGCAGCTTACTCTGTCGATAATGTGCGTCGTTAATAACACCGCCTTCCTTCCGCCTGTTGCGTTGCACGAGCTGCACGAGCCGGCGCACGACGCACGGTTCGTTCGTTCACACCAAAACTCTCCTTAAGCGCCGCCGCGCGTGTCTTGTGGCTCGTCTGTCTGCATTCGAAATGTATAAAATAACGCAACAACCATCTGCCCGCTCTGTAATAATGAGATGCATTGGATCTGTGCGCAGCGCACTGAGTGCGCCGACACGGGCGGGGCTGAGGCTGAACGTCGCAGTCAACCCCCCCCCCCCTTCCCTCCTCATTTTCTGCTTGCTCACTTGA
>NW_026269097.1:6525-8300 GCF_000697945.3 Frankliniella occidentalis | reverse complement strand
CACCCCGCCCCGCCAGCCGCTCCATACCTTGTTAGTACGCCATTATCGAGAGCAATCTGCCGCGGCGCGGAGTGCGCTGGCCGGCCCCAAGGCCCGCGCGGCCCGCACCGCGATGAAGCCGTTACACGCCATCATACACAACGCCATCAGGCCATCGGGGGCTAGGGCGGCGCGGCGTGGCCTGGCGTGTCGTGGCGTGGCGTGGAGTGGTGCGTTCTATAAGAAACGCGCCGCGCCGCCGTGCAGCGTCGGACTTTCATGTCTTGCTGTACGGTGCGTGGCCCTCCCCGCCCCGCCGCGGCGCCTCTCTGCACGACATGCAGCAGCGGCCCCCACAGCGCATTGCAGTACGCCGCCGCTCCGGCTGACGACCTCCCCTCTGGCCCACCTCTCGCCTGTCTATCATCACGCCTGTGCCTGTCCGTTCACACCTGACCCTTTCAACGTGCAGTGTCTTAACCTCAACCCTTTCATTTTCCCGCTTGCACATGCATAGCCTTCGAAAAAAAAAACAACGAAGAAAACGTGGATTTGCATGCATGGCATATGTTGTAATGCAACTCCGGGGTCTCGAGAGCGGGCCTGTTGTAGAGAAAATAGACAGGCCTATCTTAGGCGGGCGTTTCTCCGAAATACACGCCTTCACATGAGCTGGCTAGACAGCTACTGCTGCAGCGACGGCAGCTGCCTCTCGCGGACCTCGATCAGTTACACACACTCAGACGCGTGGCGGGCCCTGGGCTGACGGGGCTCGACGAACCAATCAGACACGCGGGCCGCGGGGCCCTGCTGCGGCTGCTGAAGGCTGGCTGCGGTCCAAAACGGACGGCTCGCGGGGCAAATTTCTATACATTACGGCACATACGCGCATATGTCCGCCTGCCCGTCTCTTTTCTCTCGTGCTATGCGTTTCGCCACACCACGCGCGGGGTATTCGAGCCCAGACCAGGGCCGCGTGGCGCAGCGCACGCAGCATCAGCATACCCGATCCCTGCAATAGGTCATGGCAATGCAGGGGTACAGTACATTTATAAACGCGGGTGCGACGTCACGGGTGACAGAGATAGAAAGAATGATATAAAATAGTGTGGCAAGAGTGTCACTACTACTTGTTAATAACAACAACATTGCGGTAACGGTGATTGCACCGGTAATGAAATGGTAAGGATGGTGATGACGTGTAGTCTGGCCGGTGCACATGTCGCGGCCGGCGCTGCGGTGCAGAGAGAACCATGAGGGTTGATCTCTCTGCTGCGGTGCGGCGACGCGACGCCCCAATGCACCCCTGCGGCTGTGCTTCGCTGTGCTTTGCTTTGCTCGCTTTGCTCGGCTCGACGGTCACTCCGCGGTCAGGTCCGCCGATTCCAACTCCAACCGCACGCCCGACCCCTACGCCAACGCTCCCCGCCGCCACGGCGCAGCAGCGCACGGCCCCCGCTGCTCTGCTCGCCGCCGCGTTAGATCGCTATCGTCCGTCATAGAGAACCGGTCACAACAATGTCCGCGGGCGGGCTCAACTCTCTCTCCCTCTCTCCCCCTTCGCGCCCATTAGTATACCGATTACAGCTCTGCAAACACGAGGCCTACTCCGCCCCTGCTGTTGGGCGAAAAAAAAAATGTGTCGTATGCTTTAAATTCAATTCATTATCCTCAGGCTCTGGGAAATAAGCCGAGCCGGAAATCCTTTACATGTAAAAGAAGGGAGGCCATTTTTTTCCAGCTGGGGACAGAAGTTGGCGGGCGGCGGGCGGGGCGTTCGAAGGAAAAAAAATTGG
>NW_026269097.1:0-5361 GCF_000697945.3 Frankliniella occidentalis | reverse complement strand
CCCCGCCCCGCCCGGCCCCGCCCGGCCACGCCCTGCAGGCACACTACCATAAGGCCACGGCCAGCTGCTCCGCCCGGGGGGACGAGCTGAATCAAGGCGTCAAGGCCCGCTTCCAGACTTGATCACCCGCGCTGATCACTTTTGTGTAATCAATAATCGAATCGCGTCACACAACAGCCGCGCCGAGCCCCGCGAGCCCTTACCTTGCGTAAACGGCTATGGCCCCCGAGGGGGGGAACGGGGGGTAGAGGCGGCGGGGGAGGCGTCTGGTCAGACCGGCCGGCGGCCGTCTGGGCTGGGCTGGGCCTCTTGGAGGCTGAGTGAGTATAGCGCCTGCTCCAGGCGGGCCGCGAGCTTCCTACTTGGACAAGTCCCTTCAGTTCCTTCCTGCCTTCCTCCTCTGGCGGAGGCGTGCGGGCGGAGCCGGAGCCTGGCTGGATTGGGTCCGGGGGGAGGGAAGGGAGGTAGGGAGGGGTGTAAGGCGCGAGACTGAAGGTCGCTATGGTTCCACGCAATGTCGGAATTCGGCCGACCCATCGACGGTGGCGTCGGCGGCGTGGTCGGGCGTGGCATCCCTGTGATTTTCCTCATTTTTTTTTGTTCGCCCTTTACCCAGGGAGGCAGAGACAAGATGGGCGCCGTAATGCCCGACCGCAGACGAGAACTCCTCGAACTGCTGCGGCTGCGTCTGCCGCGGAGGCTGTTTCTTGGACCCAGTCAATGCGTCGATAAAACGATTAAAAATAAAGTTTATAAAAAGAGAGAAGTCGCAAAGGGGAGGAGAGAACACGACGAAACGCTTGCTTGCTGCTGCCGTGCGGAGGCTCCTAATGCGGTCGTACATCGGGCCAGCCCCGACCCGTCGGGCCGAACCGACTCGCGGTGCCATTCTGTGCCACTGCGCTCCCAACGGCTCCCGCTGCTCCCGCGCGATACGCCCTCCTGGGAGCCGACCGGCGCCGGCCAGCAGTATGCACAAAGTAGAGTGCAGCAGAGCACATCGCGGTTTTTCGAAGGAGGAGGCGCCCGAATCAGCCCGAATCACACACTGAAAACACCAGCTTCCGTGTCCGTCAGGTGGAACAAGACAACCAATATTCAAAGTGTCCAAATATGCAGTGCACGTGATGAGCGGACTACAGTGAAACTGTACCGCCATCCAGGGGTGCGGGCGGATTGCCTTCCCCGCGCGGGGTCGGAGGGCGTCGTGTAGTCAGTCCACTGCGACGGTCAGCAAAGCAAACCACCCATGTGGATGTGGGTGGGGGTGTCTGACTGTCGGCGTCGGCACGATGCTAAAGCGATATCGTATCGATGTCATTTCATTTCGACATCGCATTTCACACTAGACATCGGTCCAGTCCCGCATGCCTCCACGACGCGATACTCGTCCAACACTACAGCAAAAAGTAGTGAAGTAGTGCGTGAACCGCTCTCACCCCGTATCGGGGTCTGGAAGTTGCATCGTTGCGTCAACGGGCCCGAGTGATGTTCTGACATCACGGGAGATCACAGGGACCCGCCACTTGCTGATGATGCTCTTTGACAGTGCGCTAACCCAGCTCGCGTGTGTGCTTCCAGGTCCAGGAGGGGATGCTGCCGCAGCCGAGATGACCAAGGAGAAGGACGCGGCCCTGGGCGGGCTGATCGCAGGGTACCTGGACGTCAAGCTACCCGCGCGGTCCAGGCGGAGGAGGTTCGGCCATTGGAAGGTGAGCGCTCGACGACTCAGTGATTGCAGGCATGACTAACGTAAAGGGTTTGGAACAAGGTTTGACAACATTTGATCTGTCGCAGTCCTGGCGGCGGCACTGGGTGGAGGCCCGTCTCGTCCCGGATGACAACGTCGTGGAGCTGGTCGTAAGCCCGGCTCGGCCCGGACCCGAGGCCGGCGCCAGGGTGATCCGCGTACCAGGCGGCGCGGGGGTCTCGGTGTGCCGCACGACGTCGCGGTCCCGGAGCCACGCCTTCGTCATCGCCACTGCCGGGTCCGAGGCCAGCGCCGAGATGGGCGGCGACGTGTTCCTGGCGACGCGGTCCGAGGCCGACACGGAGCGCTGGATCGTCGTGCTGCAGGCCGCGCTCTCTGGTCGCAGGGCGGTGGTTGGCGTCGCGCCGACGTCCCGTGTCCTGAGTGCCAGTAGCGCGGCCAGCGCGGCCAGCGCCGCCCTGCTCAGGGGCCGGCGGCTGAGCCGCAGCGAGGGCGACCTGCTCGCCGCCAACCTGGGCTCCATCGACCTCATTCCCGCCGGCCTCGGCCCCGGGGAGGTCCGGCGCGAGGCCGCCAACGCCTGCAAGACGAGCACCTTGGGCCGCAGCCCCGCGCGCACGCCACAGAGGCAGCCCTTCAGGCTCCTGTACGGGCGGAGGCGCGCGGACACGCTCCGCGCCGAAGACATCCCGGACCCGAACCTGCTGTCCACTTCCCCGCAGTCCACCTCTGGCTCGGCGCTCTCGCTGCTCGGTGGAAAGGTACGTTATTGTAATTACAGGAGCCCTGCACCCGAGGCTGCCCGTCGCCCGTCGTGCTGTGTACAGTGCCATGGTGACCACCATGATCTCTGACGTGCCACCGTGTGTGCCCCTCCAGATCGCGAACGGGCTCATCTCTGCCGGCCTGGGCCTCATGCTGTCGACGCCGGGCGGCAGCGAGGTCGAGGACAACGACAACGACGTGGACAATGACGTAGAGGAGGACGTCGCGGACATGACCACCACCATGCTGCCCGGCGTGCTGGCCGCGCTCGCCCTGGACAGGCGGAGAGAGTCGGCCGTCTCGGTCGCGTCCGGCATCTACGAGGAGATCCTCGAGACGTCCGATGGCACGCCCACCGTCGTCATCGACCGCGTGTACGAGAACGCGGCGTTCGTCCAGGCGTCCAACGGCCACGACAGCCACTACGAGGACCCCGCGCTCCTCTTCTCCCCCAGGCTGGACGCCAATGGGAAAGCACTCCCGACGCCCAGCATCGCCTCACCCCCTCCTCTGCCGCCTCGGCAAAATCTGACTCCTCTCAGCGAGCTCCTGACCAGGTGAGTGGCTCGTCGCGAGCAATGCGACGCTCTTTACTCTGCCCTTATTTTGAAGGGAAGGACGAACCTGACAGCATTCCTCTCCGTAGGACCCACACCCGCGGCCGCGTGGACGCCGACCTTGCAGCTTCGACCGTGGACTGCAACGGCTACGTGCAGATGGGCCAGGTGCGGACGAGCGCTCGCAGACTGCATGCAGAGCTGCAGGCCGCAAGCATCGGCAGACGGTGTCTCAAAACTCCCTCGCCGACTCCCGACCCCGTGCCTCCCGGGGCCGGCGAGGACGAGCCCACTTACCTACCTATGTCCCCCATCAGGCCGTTGTTGCTCACAGACAGTCGCGACAAATGCAACTAAAGTTAATGTAATTATCAGAATAAATATAAGCTTCGTTACTTATGTGTCCCTACATTCTCTTACCCTCTAAACTTCTCACATTTAGAAATCGAGAAGTAAGTGATTGGATACTGAATGGGGTGAAAATTGAAAACCAAATGTAATATGTAAAAATACATATATTATTTACAATATATTACCGATTTCTTCCAAGCAACTCAAATAATCGACTTCTCTATGTACAAACATTCATACATATACAATGTTGAAGCGAGTCTGCTGCCAATATTAACACACAATTTTAGTTTAAGAGATCTTACACAAGATTTTGTTCCCTCAATGATTATGGAAAACACATTCATGTATACACAGACTGTAGACCTTATGAAATAAATGGTTACCAGCTAAAGAAACAAGGACATTATGGTTCCCGAGAAAAAGAAAAAAAAAACATTTTAGAACAAATTTGTTTTGATCAAAGTGGGTTGATTATTGTGTAGTGCAATTTTACTACAAGAGCATATTCAATGATTATTCAGGCGGTAACACATAAGAAAGTTCATCCTGAAACACATTGCATAGGATTGAACAATGAATACATATCTTTTACAGACTAAATAATGTTTTTCTCAGGCATGTGCAGATATTATCTAATGCAGCCATTTCCTTGCTCGGCCAGTCTTTGGTTAAATTCAATGCAAGGCGACAGGAAACAAAAACATCAAATGCCAAAGTGGTATGGCTTAATAAAACCTCAAAGAAAAAACAGAAATGTAACAGGGGCACTTTAGCAAAAGTAAGAGACTTCTATAAGAAAAAAAGAAAAAAGTGATCAAATTGCCTTTACAATGACAGTTGAATTGCACAAGCCTTCACTCCTCCTAAATTTAAAAATGCTTGGTAAACATGGTAACCAATTGCACTTCTAAGACTGAGACATTCAATCAATTTTGACCTCTCGTTTTAGAATATGTGCAATCCTAAATGAGCCTCAATATATTAACAAACTATCTTGTACCATATCAGCTATTCCTATTCTGTTAATCACACCAGACACCCTCAAAAGCTTTCACAAAATAAAATTGTGACAAGCTTTAATGAAACAAAAGGGGTCTCAGTGACTCACATTTTGCAATGAATTAACTTATCACTATCCCTGTTTTTTCTCATGCATTGCAAAAATAGGATGGCACAAAACTGTTCCATTCTGCTTACAAAAACATTCAGAAGGAGAGGGGCATAACTATTACAAGATTCATAGAGAAATTTTCATTTGTCACAAAATTTACATGACTAAATAATCTTTACACAAAACATACCAACATAATTAAAAAAAAAGTTGGGGTAATAAAAATACCTATTGCTATATACAACAACAAATACAGACACGGGTGAAATCAAACAATAACATTTATGATACCATATGAATCAACAAAGACCAGGTCAAAATTAAATTGTTTGCAACTTCTCAACAGCACCACAAGTGTTCACTAAAAATGCTGTTATTAAGGCTGTTAAAATTTTAACAATTAAAATTTATGCTCTAGGAAAAGAAGTCTTGTCAGAAACATAATCGAAAGAAGTTGTTGGGAGCCGTGAACCAAAACTTTTAGTAAATTAGCTGCTACACAAGCCTGCTAGTCAATGTCAATACCAAACAAAATTTCAAATGCATGACATTAAAAAGTAAGAATGAAAATAAAAATATACACACACGCACACAAGAAAAAGATAAATTTCACACTAGAAAACTGATATGGACAGCCTTGAATAACAGCACGCTCATGATTTCCCACTCCTCATTCAGGATTAGAAAGAAGCAGCCTGACTCTGGAGGAATATAACATTCCAATATTGAGAAGTGAAACAAGTAATACCTTGATCAAGCACACAAAAAATTCAACGTTCAATAAAGCATTACATTGAGAATAACATATGTATGTGAACTATACATTTATAAAGATTTATGTGCGGTGGATATCTTTTTTCTTT
>NW_026269096.1:10310-17599 GCF_000697945.3 Frankliniella occidentalis | reverse complement strand
CCCCCTCTCCTCCCCAACGGCTCCCCCGTCCAGCTTCCGCCCCAACGTGACCACCACACTCATGAGGTGGCCATCTGCCGAGGCGTGGTGATTGGATTGGGGGTCGGGGCGACGGGTTTACCGTTCCGCCTTCGTCTGCATTACAAGGAGAAGGCCCCTTCATTTCCAAGTCAATCCCGCCCGGTCGCCGCGGACGAAGCTGCTCGGCGCGCGCGCGGCGCGGGGCTGGCGGTTGGCAGTCGTGTGAGGGTGGGCCCCCCGATCGATAACCGTGTCCTGGCCGTCTCGACCCGACCTCCTCCATGAGAACGATGAGTGCCCTGCTGGACTAGGCCCGCACGCGCAGGGCCCCCCGAACAGCGATGGCCAGGGTAAGGGAGACCAGGGAGTACTACCTCAAGTTCTCGACGCCGACCACGGAGCAGCCCCCGTCTCTGACATCGCTGGCCAACGACGTCGACGACTTTGTCCTGGTGCAGAACGATGCGAAGCCACCGGCGGTCATCTTGCTGGGCTGGGCGGGCTGCCTGGACAAGCACCTCGCCAAGTATGGCACCATCTACTCCGAGAAAGGGTACGTTGTCCTGCCGGCGCCACCCCTGTCCCCGCTGCCGTGTGAGTGTGGGCGTGTCCTGCCCTGGCGTTAGCCGCTGTGGTGGGCCGGGTGACGTCAGCCGTGTGTTATCTACCTGTGCGATGTGTACATAGCGCGCGGAGCGGTACGGTAGGCAATCCCGCGACACCCGCCCGTCAGAGGTGCTGCCTACCGTGCGGAGGCAGTCGGCTGAACCATGGCTGCAGCCCATCCCTTGCATGTCTGCGAATAGGAACCCACCCGGGATAACCATCCACTTACCGAGTGACACCCCTCCCCCCCAACCCCCCTCGCGCTCGACACAGGTGCTCACCTGACACTTGTCGGCTCGCAGGTGCGTCACGCTGCGCTGCACCGCGCCCCTGGAGTTCATGTTCCTGAGGCGGGGCAAGATGCGCGCCCTGGGCCGGCGCGTCCTCGACGACATCATGGACCTGAACCTCAACGAGCACCCCATCTTCTTTCACGTGTTCAGCAACGGCGGCGCCTACCTCTACAAGCACGTGGCGCTCGCCATGCAGGAGAGGGCCGCCCCCGTCAAGGTGAGGACCTGATATCCCCGGCTCCAGGACAGGCCGTCGAGTACTTTCCTACCGAAAAGAGATTCTAACTCGTGTCGTCCAGGTGCTTGGCGTGATCTGGGACTCGTCGCCCGGCGTGGGTTGCTTCCGCTCCATGTACCTGGCCTTTAAGGCCATCATGGAGTCCCGCTGGCCGTTGCTGGCGCCCTCGGGGACCGGGGTGTCGGAGGCGCTGGGGCTAGGCGCGTGGCCGCTGTGGCCGGGGTTGGCGTTGCCCATCGCCCTGGCGCTGGCCATGGTCATGACAGCCTGGTGGCTGGTCGAGGTGCTCCTGCAATCCATGACCTCCCTCAGGCCCCAGCCCCTCGACCCCCTGGCCGAGCTTGACAACGTCCCCACCGCCTACACCGGCGCACACCTCTTCCTCTACTCCCCCGCCGACGAGCTGATCCTCGCTCAGGTAGGAGTCGTCGCCCAAGCACCGTGGCCTCCAGTCTGAAGCGTCCAAAATAATGTGTGTCCCTCCAAAAAAAGGGAAAAGTCAAGGAAAAGTTAATTTTTAAAAATCATGAAAAATCGAGAAAAAAATCAAGTAAACTCAGAAAACCTGGTGCACGCTTAAGATTGTGATATACCTGTAACGGCCCCATCGTCCACAGGCCGTGGGGTGTCCGAATTCCGATCGGTCGATCTGCGAGCGATTGGTGGTCGATTGGTCGGTGCGAGAGAGATAGCATCCATTTCAATAGCACTCATCTATCCCTCTCGCACCGGCCGCTCGACCACTGACCGTTCGAGGACCGACCGATCGGTGCGGCTGAATTCGGACACCACTCTTAGGCCGTGTCTCTGTGTGTCCGCAGGACGTGGAGCGCTTCGCCGGGCACCGTCGGGGCATGGGCGAGCTGGTGACGGCCGTCCGCTTCGAGGACTCGGCGCACGTCCAGCACTACCTCGCCCACCGGGAGACCTACACCGAGGCCGTCTACTCCTTCATGAGGGACGTCCTGAGCGGGCGGCGACCGTCGCCCTCCTAGGAGACGCCCTTCCTGTCCCCCGCTTCTTGCGGCGTGAATCTCGTTAATAAGCGGCCTTATCATGGGAACCGCCGGGCTAAGAAGGAAAGTTAGAGGTAGCCAAGAAAGTTTGAGCTACAAAGTGAGGCCTACCAAGGGGCGCTCTCACCCCTCCCCCCCTTACTTTCACCTTGGTGTGTGGCCCCAGAGGGCGCCCCTCTCTCCTTATTTCCGTATGCCTCGAGTAGGTGTCAGTTATGTGAGCCCCAAATCCTACCTATTGCATTTGCCAAAGTAGAGTCGATAGAGTGTCTAATCCAAATTGGTTGTGAGTGTTTAGACAAAGGTATAAATGTAGACATTTTCTCTCTGATCTAGGGTGAGACGGGTTTGCCAGAAAGTTGTGCAAAAAAACAACAACAAAAAACAACAACAAACAAACGCCGGAGCACAACGGGGAACGTACCTTCGCCTGCCTATACTAGGCAACATCAGCGTACGCGTGCAGAGGGGTTGCCTAGTTGCCTAGTAGGCAGGCGTCGATAAAACAGCCCTCTGAAGTACCCGGTGGTTTTTTGCCTACCTTTTCTGGCGGCTCTGGAGACAATCATTCCGTTCCCATTGCCGGCGGTGTGTGAACTTTAAATGGTGACGAAACCTCGATCCACAATTTTCACTACAATGATTTCTAAGTTTTGCATCTATGTCCTTAAGGGCTTCAGTATCTTTGGCTTCCCATCTCTTGCGTGAGCAAAACTGCGGCTTTACCAAAAAGCACGCCTCGATCAGTTTATTGTTTTCAGAAGTTTTCGAGAACAATATTTTAGGTATCCCATTCACTTTCGTTAGTATACTCACAATTTATCCGTGTTAATGTTAAAGTAGGGAAATGCACCGAGCGATTTAAAAGCTACTAATTCCACATAATTTTCAGATAAGTGGAAGACAGTTATTTAAGAGCAGTATTTATGTGGCCAGCTTATTAAAAGTAAGTGCGCCTTTTCTGTACTTATAAATCTTGTATGTTGACTTCAAGTTTTGTGATATTTATTTTGTAGTTGATGACAGAATAACTTAAACCAATTTTAATAGTTTACAATTGATTCTTATTTTTCTGTGATTATTTCGATTCGTCCGTGACGTATGTTACTAATTTTTGAGTTGTATTGCTTTTTGTTATGTAGCAGGAGAGTATTCATTATGCTGTGATAAACTATTGTTGGGAACCTGAAAGCACAAGAAAGCAGAGAATGGCCAAATGTTACTTTCTATCCTCTATTTAACAAAAGCACTTGCACGATTTGCATTTCGTGTGCACTCAATGAGATGGGCAAGATATGGGAGATTACATCAGTGCTTCCAGTCAGTTTAGTGATATGAAAAGAAACGGCTAGTGTTCCTCTAGCAACGTACGCGTCGCAATTGACGATTTTTTAGCTAATGAGAGAAAGATGCCCGCGCTCTTTAGCTTGTATCAGTGTTGTGTAAAAATGTACATTTTTTGTGTCTTCTTCCCATTTGAAAGAATAAAAGAAACGATGGTGAAATGAACGGGGTTGTTTGTTTCTATATGACGCAGTTTCTGTCGATCCCACGTCCGCTTCTTCCGCAGTTTGATGCGTTATCGGTGTGAGAAATGGAAGGAGTTGCTGACTGTTTGTTGGACGCGCGCTGACGCGGGGGTTGATCATAGAGGGGAAGCAGGTGCAGTGCTGTGCTGCTGCTGTTGTTGTTGTGCCACGCCTTATTTTTCTCCCTTAATCGTCGGCGCAGGCCGTCAGATAGGTGGATAAGTACGTGTCATGCCAGGGGCGTATCGATAGTGGTGCACCCGCACCCGCGCGCAAAACATACATTGCGCGCCCCTCCCCTACAGCAGCCCCACCTCCACTGTGCTGTGCACCGCCCGCGCTCGCTCCCGACCGCGTCAGGCAGGACGCTCCCGCGTCCTGTCCAGTCCGCTGCCTCCTGCCCAGCGGTGTCCCCGCGCGCGCCATATCGCCATATGACGCTCCTGGTGCCCGACGTCGCGCTGCCGCCCGGGGCGGAGGCGGGGCGACGGCGACGGCCGGGGTGCGGCTCCGGCCTCGGCGTCATCAACGTGGCGCTCACCGTCCTGGGCGCCACGGCGGGGCTGCTGTTCGGCTACGACACGGGCGTCGTGTCCGGGGCCATGCTCTTCATCAGGTAGGTGAGCGACCCTCGCACGTATTCATCCTGAATCAGGGGGGGGGGGGTTATTACGGCACGGCACCAACGACACAGGAGACCGGAAATATGAGAGGGGTCGGCTCTTTTCCCGCAGGGAAGAAATGAGTTTGGAAAATGCCTGGCACGAGTACATCGTCTCGGGCACCATCCTTGCAGCCTGGGTGTTCTCCTTCGTCGGCGGCTACGCTGTGGGTGAGTATCCACCAAGCGCCTCCTAGCGGTGGAGACACATGCATGTACGACAAAAATTCGCACGAAGGAAATAATAAAAAACACACATCGTGGTGATAGGGATTTCCTGGCTGCGGCGCGCTCTACTCACTGGGGGGCGGGAGCGAGGGAGCGCCTGACGCTCTCGGGGTAGGCCAACCCGCAGCGCAGCCGTGCCGCGCCCGCGCGCGCGTGGCCTACCCCGCCCCTGCCGCAGCCTCAGCCGCAGCCGCTGGCGGCGGGCAGTCACTTGTGACGCGCTGCACTTGAGCACCACTTTTGGTCGCAGGGCCGCGCAATTGTGCTCTTCCGGGTGAAATCGAACGCGGCGGGTCGACGACGGCAGAAATTATTTAGCGAAGCAGCGCAGGCAGCAGGCCGCGCCGCGCATATACTGAAAAGTCATGGTTTTTGCGTGTTTGACCAGGAAGCGGATAATTCCACGAGCCCAACTGCTCGCCGTCACTCGCGGCGACTCGCAGAACGCGCAATTCGGGGGAATCTCGCTGACTCTAAATGCCGACTGCCCTCATTTTTATAGACAGACTTGGGAAAAAGTAAGGGTTTTTGCAACTTTGAACGACTGTCCTTCCTAGACCGCTTCGGGCGGCGGCGCACCATCCTGGTGGCGGCCGTGGTGTTCACGGCGGGGTCGCTGGGCATGGCGCTGGCGCCCTCCAAGGAGCTGCTGCTGGCGGGCCGCGTCGTGGTGGGCGTGGGCGTGGGCCTGGCCAGCATGAGCACGCCCGTCTACCTGGCGGAGACCGCGGCCTCCGCCGTGCGCGGCAAGGTCGTCACCACGTTCAACGTCGGCGTCACCTTCGGCCAGTTCGCCGCCAGCGTCATCTGCGCCCTGTTCACCAACGTGACCCCCGGCGGCTGGAGGTAAGGGAACAACTGCCGGGAGGAGGAGATGAGATCTAGCGGTCCCTCTACTACATCGCTCCTAGAAGTGCTCAATGAATGACTCATTGACCTGGAGTCTCCTTGAGGGTGCCCACACAATCACCGTTCCCCGAAGCGACGCGAAGGAACGGTGGAAGGAGAAAAGATGCCTTCGGCGCTCAGGGCGGGCCGCCGGCTGCACACAGCTGCCTGGCGGGTTGGCCTACCCATCGCTCTGCAGGCGCCTCGGGAAACATTCACTGTGCGCGGTCGAGTCCGCTCCCCTACAATCCTCCCCGTCCCCCCCGGTGTCACAGGTGGATGCTGGGCCTGGCCGGGGTGCCCTCGCTGGGGCTGCTCGCGGGCGGGCTCCTGCTGCCGGAGAGCCCCCGCTGGCTGGTCATGCGCGGCCGGCCCGAGGAGGCCGAGCACGTCCTGCGCATCCTGCGGGGCGCCGAGGACGAGGAGGCCGTGCAGCGCGAGCTGCGGGAGATCGTCGACTCGAGCGTGCAGGAGGCCAAGGCCGAGGCCAGGGCGGGGCCCGGCGCCGGCGGCACGGTGCTGCGCGTCCTCAGGACGCCCTCGGCCCGCCGGCCGCTCCTCATCGCCAGCATGCTCACCGCCATCCAGCAGCTCGTCGGCGTCAACACCGTCATGTGAGTCAAGGGAAAACTATGGAAAATGTGCTGTGTTTTTTTTTTTTCGTGCAGATATGGAAATATGGGGGTGCAGTTTTCGTGTGCTACAAACGACTTCTGTGGGGGACGATAAGTCGGGCATATCAATTTGTTAAAAATAAATCGAGTTTATTTTTTCGGCACTATTTTGTGTGTACAGGTACTACAGCGCCAGCATCATCCAGATGGCGGGGGTCGGTGACTCCAGCTCGGCCATCTGGCTGTCGGTGGTCGTGTCGCTGGCCAACTTCGCGTTCGCGTCGCTGGGCGTGTTCCTCATCGAGCGCGTGGGCCGGCGCCCGCTGCTGCTCGTGTCCCTCAGCGGGGTCGTGTTCTCGCTGTGCCTGCTGGCGGCCGGCTTCCTCGTCATGGACCTCACCTCCCCCAAGGTCATGCGGACCCTGACCGTGGACGACCCCTGCTCCGCCGTGCAGTGAGTGTGCGCGAGGTGTTGCTGTCGAGAGGTGGAGAGCCGCTCCGCTCCCCGTGTGTGACCGCAACCCTCTTTCTGCCCCCGTCCACAGGCGGTGCTCCGGGTGCGTCTCCTCCTCGCTCAGCTGCGGCTACTGCTTCGCGGCGGACGGCAACGCGTCCTCGTGGTGCGGCAGCACCGCGCACAGCGGCCTGTGCACGGCGGCGACCGACGCCGAGCCCGCGGGGATGACGTGGGCGGTGGGGTGGTGCCCGTCGCCGTACTCCTGGATCGCCATCGCGTCGCTCGTCCTGTTCCTCGTCATGTTCTCTCCGGGTGAGTGCACACCATCCCTTGTTTTTTTTTTTGTTTTTTTTTTTTTCTGCCAACTCGACTCACGTAGACGGGGGTTGGAACGGCGCGGCTGTCCGTTTATTCTGCGTGTTTATCTAATCAGGGCTGGGCCCGGTGCCGTGGACGATCAACTCGGAAGTCCACCCCATGTGGGCGCGGGGGGTGTCGGGCAGCGTGGCCACCAGCTGCCACTGGGGCTTCAACCTCATCGTGTCCCTCACCTTCCTCTCGCTCGTCGAGAGGATCACCGCCAAGGGTGAGTGTGCTTTGCTATGGCTCTGCTCCGGAGGATCGTGTCTGGGAATCTTAATTTCCCTAAACACAAATGAAAATTTGTGACATTTTTCAGGAATTTTAATTTAAAATGTCTAAATTTTTTCATTTGCATTTTTTAAGCATTTTTTTTTT
>NW_026269096.1:4927-7458 GCF_000697945.3 Frankliniella occidentalis | reverse complement strand
TGAATTTTGTTTAAAACGTTGATCTGCTTTACCCTGAATTGTCCCATCGCTTGTTTTATTTTGTCATTGTAGTCCAAGGAGAAGCATGTCCAGGTTTCCTTGAATTTTGACAGTTTCTCACTCATGACTGTTCATGTCTGTTGTCTGTTCCAATCAAATATTGTAAGAAGTATGTCGCTTATGCTAGACAAATTGTCCCTGCAGTTATGTCTTCCCAAGTGAATCTCGATCTAACACATTCGCTAGATGCATCCACCTTAAATTTGTAAATGTCTTTGTTGTTTGTCTAAACGCTGGTATGAGTTATTACTTGAAGAACGACAGTAGAAAGTTGCACCCAGTCTTGAGGAATAATTATTTTCACCTGGTTTCTAGGATGGATCGTGATGGCAGTCTCAACATCAGCTTTGACGAGTGGCGCGACTACTTGATGTACGCACCGAGCACCAACATCCATGACCTCATCAAGTACTGGAGGCATTCCACTGTGAGTACCGAGCGTCTCCGAGTCTCCCGCGTGTCTTGTGATAAGCGGCGCGTGCAGTACTTTCCTCGTGACCTTGAGAGCCCCGGCCAGCTGAGTGTGGGGCGGCGTGACTACCTGGCGGCCCGTATAGAGACTCTCTGGCATGGGGTATCGACCGCACAGGTTGGCGTCCAGGCCTATACCCTGCAGAGCGCAGAGAGCGCCGCCTCCTCTTGGAGGCGGAGGTGTCAAGACTTGGTCCACATGACACGAGGACGCTAGTCCAATTAGTAGACAGGTAGTGGGCAGCGGTGCGCGCGGCGGCCGGGAGCCCTACAGGACAGGTTGTCCTCGTCCCCGCGCGGCCCCGCCCTGCCCTCCCGCTCGCGCTGACGGCACGGCCGCGAGATTACGGGGATAATCCCTCCCCGGGGATCGCGTTGATCGGTTACGTGGTCGCGGGCGGGCCGCGCGGGGAGCCGCGCCGCGTGTGTTGGTGTTGGTGTCGCCGCGCCAGTGTCTCCGCCCGCGGCCCGCGAGTCGGATATTCGCGCACCATCTCGCGCAGATAAAGTCGCGGGGGGAAAACGGTCGTCGCTGCAGCTGCTCGCCGTGGACCATGTTCGCCTTGTGGTACATCTACGAGGTGAGTCGGGTGTGCCGTACTCTGGACCCGACAACGGCGACGGCGCAGACGACGCCGTCGGCCGGCCAGACCGGATCGTGGGTCGGGGGGTCCTATGGTCGCCGAGGGAAGACCTTTACTGCCGAGGCTGCTCGTTGTGCGGTCCTTGACGTCAGGCAGGCCCCGCTGTCATCATCACCAAGTCTGATGCGTGCGCTCCGCCTGCTCCGCTGCTGCACGGTGGCGTTGCGCCCGTTCCCCGTCGAGGCGACCGCGGACGGTGGACGGGCCCGGTCCTCTACAGCGGAGGTGGGTCGGTCGCGCGGTCGGTGTGTGTGCACTGTGGTGCCGCGCCCCTTGGCCAGGGCGGATGTTCCGATGTCCCAGGCCGTGGACTCGGCCTCCCCGTCGTGTGGAAGACGCGCACCGCGGCCTCGGCCAGGACGGCCTCCCCGCCATGGAGACGACGCGCACCGCGGCGACACGGCGGCGACACCCGGGGGGCCACGGGTTGCGCGTCCGACCCACGCAAGTACAATGGCGATAAGGCTCGCGGGCCGCGAATAAGCAAGTGTTATCGTAGGGAAGGGCCGCGACTGCCGCGGCCAGTGCGTGCGTCGGTCCTCGGGCCGCGCGCGACCTGCTGACCCGCGTCCGCGGCCTGGGTTGTGTGTGGTGTGGCGTCCCGGGTTACTTGTGTGTTTTCGACCAAGTAGCTACAACACATTATTGCGAAACCGACCCGCGAGTACACCGCACTTTGCTCCCCGACTGTACGTGGTGGTGTGGTGTACAGTGCCTCGCCCGCGAGCCGCCCGCTTCCTCGCGGCGCGCTGGCGCGGTGCTTGGCCGCGGTGAGTTCGGTAGATGCCGCCCGCGACAGCCCGGTAGGTAGGCGGCCCACCGCCCGCGGCGCCCCTGGTGGGTAGGCAGCCCACCGCCCGCGGCTGCTCGCTCGGCTGCCTGTCCGGCTGACCCTGTCCCGATCGGGACGCCATCCTGTTCGATTAGACACTCGGCCTCTTGTTGTTCACCGTTTGTTTGAGCACGGCGGTGCGCACGCCCCCGCCACCTGTCGCGGCCCCGGTCCGGTCCGGTCCGATCTAGTGGTCGGCTAGACGAGCGCAGAGCCGCCCCGACCCCCCGCGCGCCCCCGCCCGGCCCGGCGCTGATAGCGGCCCGCTATCGGATGGGATCGGGGTCCGGCTGCTCCTCGCCTCGGCCAGAGGGGGTGCAGCCAGTCTGTTTGAAGGGGGCCACCGTGTCGCCCCGTGTGGCATCCCGACAAATATTAATCCGGGGGAGGAGAGGCGCAGCGGGCGCAGCGCGCAGTTAGTCGGGCAGGGCGGGGAGGGGCACTCCTGTATCTGTTGGATAGCGATGCTTGGAAAATGCTCCGTTGTTTGGGTTTGGGCTGCGGTGCGCAGCGAGGGAGGGGGG
>NW_026269096.1:0-1318 GCF_000697945.3 Frankliniella occidentalis | reverse complement strand
CAGGGGCAGGGGGTATCGGCGAGCCGCCGTGAAAAAGCTGGGGGGGGGGGCTTGTCGGTGTGTGGACTCTCCCCTTGTTCTCCGGTGTCTCCGGGCGCGGGGTGCGCGGGCGGGGCGGGGGACGCAGGCTGTGCCATGCGCGCCGCCGCTGCCGCCGCCATCTCGAGTGCGCTGGCTGTAAATCTGACCGCGAGTCCATTTTATCTATCCCCGGCTCGGGTCCCATAGCGGCGCGGCCCCTCCCATAGCTATGGGACCGTGCGATGGCGGCGTGGCGCGGCGCGGGTGGCTGTGAGATGGGGTCGCGATACTCTGCGCCGGCACGCGCCCGTCGCCGCCAGAGGCGCCCTGGTGACGCGGGCCGCGACCACCCTAACCCGTCGCACGATGACCTCTGCCGCCCTCCTGGTGACGGGCCGCGACCACCCTAACCCGTCACACGATGACCTCTGCGCCAGACTCTATTTGTCGCCCGCCTGGACGCGTTCTTGTTACTCCATCGGGCGCGCGGGGGTGGGCTGGGCTGGGCGTTGGCGTTATCGTTGCGCCACCGCCCCATTGTCTCGCGCGCACCGCGACCATCGCCGTCGTCATGAATGTCGAGGCGACAGTTTGGACTCTGTTTTCGACTTACTGTTGTGTTTTTTAGCAGAATGATACGCGGTTATCGTCAGCTTGTACTCTCGTAAAGTTCAAAGCGTTCGCCAGTGAAAGCGTTATTTTCCGATTGCTGTGTGCGGCAACGACGGGACGGTGGCAACTGCCGGGCGGGCGGTGGTTATCATCGCATCATGGGTCATGTTGCTGGCCGCAACCCCTTTCCTTCCTTCCTCCAAAGGCACCGCACCGCCCGCGGGGTGTCAGGCTTCGTATACCCGCCACCGCCACACCGTACCGCATGCACGCGTGCAGGCGGGTTGCCCACTCGCGCGGGGCCGTAACGCTGCGGGTCGGGTGACGGAAGGCGAGCGCCGAGCGCGCGCCGTGTGGTATGCGGTATTGCAACAAAAGTATAGCCTAAAAAGGAAAGTTGTTTCGCGGGGCCTATATGGGACATCCTGTATGTTTGCTACTTTAGGACCCCCGTTGCCGCCGGCCTGGACTCTACCCGCCGTTGTTTAAAACTCGTAGACGATATATAGGGCCTCTCGTCACGCCGGCGTGCCAGCAGATACTGTATACCTGTTGCCTACTTCGCAGGCGGTGGTGTGGCGACGCGCGCCGTGTCGCTAGACGGCCCTTGGCCTTGGTCCTTGGTCGCGCGCGGCGCGGCGCGGCGCCCCCTGTCCGCGGTCTTGATCCTGACCCTCCCCCCCCC
>NW_026269095.1:9300-9681 GCF_000697945.3 Frankliniella occidentalis | reverse complement strand
CAGCACAAGAGGAGGAGGTCAAGGAGGGAGGAGGGGGGGGGGGGAGAGGGAGGTTCCTGTGCAAAACACGTGTTATAATCTTTTATTTGAAATGATAACCGCAGAAACAAACGACTAGAGGAGCAGACGGGTGGAGGGGGGGAGAAAAGATGGAAGGGGCTTTCATGCAGCCATTTATATTCGACTATTTCAACATACTCGATCTTCTAGTCCTGCGATGAGTCATAAAACCGCCCCGAATCGAGACTCGGTTGGTAGGTCGACGGGAGGAGGGAGAAGGAGTAGTGCGAGTGCAACAAGAAGAACTGCGGTGCGGAGTGCGGAGCAGCGCGGGAAGAGGAGGTCGAGGCAGAAAGGAAGGGGTGGGGAATTGGAGGGGGG
>NW_026269095.1:7951-8275 GCF_000697945.3 Frankliniella occidentalis | reverse complement strand
GAGGGGGCGCAGAGGACGCTTGCCAGGGCCCCGGCCGGAGGACGAGGGGATTTGCCGCCTCCCCTACATCGCTCTAAAAGTGAGGGGCGGCCTGTTCGCGCCCTTCTCCCGCAGCCGCCCTCCCCCACTATCCCCCCGGTGCCCTCGTGTCCGTCACCAGGGCGGCGAATAGCATCACGTGGGCAGTAGACTTTGCTGTTTTAAGTGCCCACTAAACGGTCACTCTTTTCCCTTCCGCTGCTGCTGCGGCCCGGCTGAGCTCGGCGCGCTGCATGCGGGAGCCGCCGGGAGAACACTGCTGCCGGTCCGGCTCTCCCCCCCCCC
>NW_026269095.1:0-2496 GCF_000697945.3 Frankliniella occidentalis | reverse complement strand
GATCGAGAGGGAGGGAGAGAGGGGTGCGAAGGGGATGGGGGGCGCTGAACCCCTGCAATGTGATGTGATGTATAGGCCGGTTATTGTGGCTGAGATCTCCCCGCAGGACGTGTGGCGAGTGGTCCATGAGGGGGCGGCGCCGGGGATGCTGGGCTGGGGGCGGCGCCGCGGGGCGGCCGGGGCGCCTCTCTCATCACCCGCGGGCAGCTGGCCGCTCTGGACCGAAAATAAAACCATAATGTCGTCCGATGACATCATCATTGGGACGTGATTCGCTCCCGGGTGGTCCGCGAGCAGCACAAGAGGAGGAGGTCAAGGAGGGAGGAGGAGCGCGGGAAGAGGAGGTCGAGGCAGAAAGGAAGGGGTGGGGAATTGGAGGGGGGGGTAAGACTTGTGTATGGGAGGGGGATACTCGGAGGGGGAGGGGGGAGGACGCAACGAGGCGTGTGCTTAGCATAAAGTTGTGTTGCGAGTAATGGAATAACGTGTAATGCATAATCCAATTAGTCAATTACGTACGCTAATACGCGTCAAGGTGCACCGCTGCGGCGCCCCAGGCGGGCAGGCCTCCCCCCGCCCTCCCCCTCTGCTCATTTACACCTAATCTCTGTCCGTTGCGGATACTCATACAGGTGAGCAGCTTGGCGTGACATGTGTGTGTGTGTGTGTGAGCTGCAAGCAAATGGTGTGCGTGTGCGTGTCTCTACCGCCCGAGGGGCACAGCCACAGCACAGCACTCCTGCAGCTCCGGTCAGCCAAAACTATCCACGCGGAGTTGCGCGACACTCCCCGGCACGGACGGGCGGCATTGGGGAAGGGGGGGGGGGGAGGGCGCCACTTAGCGGAAAGGGGTGGAGGGGGGTGGCGCGCGGAGACACCCCTCCCCCTCCCTCGACTCGTCAGCACTTTCGGTGCCAGCGCGGTCAGACGGACACACCTCCGCCGCGCCGCGCCAAACAGCCGGCCGGGCCGGGCCGCCCGGACGCGGAGCTCCTTTTCCTTTCTGCGCGAGATGTTCCACACGGCGGGGCGCAGATGGGGAGGACGGAGGGGGGGGGGCGAAGGGCCGGCGATGGACCGAGACCGGAGCCGGAGCGAGGGGGGTTGGGGCAGCAGCGTGGCGGAGAGGGAGGCCCCGGCCGGGCAGAGGGCTCAGTGTGTGTCCGTGAACAGACTCCGGTTTGTTCGTCAGAGGGCAAGGATCGCACAGCGTTAAGATGGGCAGGGCGTGACCGACAAGAGCGAGGGACACATGCACACACACACACACACGGACACCTACACACAAACTCATGCACACACGAGCGCATACAGCCGGAGAAACTTTGCGTGCAGCAAAAGAAGGAAATATGAAATATGCAGCGCGAAAGTTCAAGTTCGACAGCATTTCGAACAACGCCCAACATCAACAGTTTCGCACAATTGAATGTGTGCACTCCACTGTACTTGTATATTTCTCCACGAGCGAGTCCCGAGACGGACGCCGCCCCCGCGGCACAGCGATAGACCACGACGTCGACGACATGCGACCCAATGACCAGCGCGACAAACGCGACCTTTACAATGCAACACTACAATATGCGCGTTAACAAATCGCGCGACACACGCGACACACGCGCGCACGCACACTCGTCCGCTCTCTCTCTCTCTCTCTCTCGGACCGACACTCATATTCGCGCTGCCGCTGTCTTGCCTCTCACTCACACACACTCACGCCCATCGGCACATCGTGTGCGGTATGGTAATGCCATAAATAAGGCGCAATCGCCACACACTCACTGTCCGCGGCCGCGCCACGCAACGCTCCTGTCGGGCGCCACACCCCTATCGCTCTCTCTCTCTCTCTCTCTCTCTCTCTCTCTCTCTCTCTCTCTCTCTCTCTCTCGGCGTGACCGCACATGCCCACGGGCACGCGCGCACGCAACGACACCTCCCGACAAGCTCCCGGGGATATCGTGCACCGCAAAAGGAAGGAAATAGGCCTCCATTATCGTAAAAGGTTATCCTTTCAATTTTATTTGTATTTTATACTAGACACGGATTTTGCGCCTGAGGGCACTTATTTGCGGTCTGATTTACTTTAAGGCTTTATTCAGTTTTCCCCTTCCCCTATTCCCCCTCGTCCGTTTATTGTCACGAGAGAAGAAAGACTGCCAGGGTAAGATATATACAAGATAATCTGGGCGTCCGTCGTGAAAAATGCACCAAATCAGCCGCAGCAGCAAGTAAAACAAACGAAACCGCTCGACCCATTCGCGTTGGCGTAAATCATCCTCTGGCAGACGACACGCCACCCCATTCACAAGTCGCTTCATTTCCCGGAATGCGGCTCGTCCCGTGACGTCACGACACTGCACGAGCGCACGCTCCTCACTCACCCGCGGCGCCAACCTTACAAGCATCTTTGTTTTCTTTTTCCTGCGTTCACTTTTCTGTTGTTTTAGTTACGAATAAAAAGAGAGACAGCCGAAAAGGAGAGAAGGGGAAAAGGGGGGG
>NW_026269094.1:12310-13569 GCF_000697945.3 Frankliniella occidentalis | reverse complement strand
AAGTTTGACACTTTATTTTTGGCTGGGGTAGCTACCTACGAACTGAGGTACACTGTTCTGACGTTACATTATGTCTACAGTACACATGTAGACTTTCAATGGACAAGCCTGAAAGCTTGTAGACAGCTTCTAGACAAAGAGTAGACTTCTTCTAGACAAACAGGCGACGCTTATTAGACACATTCTGGACATGTATACTCGTGCACTGGAAACGCAAGTGTATGAATGTCGCACACTTGTAGGTGTGTGAATATTCATTTGTACACTTCGGGGGGTAAACGTTTCCCCCGTAAGTGTACGAATGGATATTCACACACCTGCAGGTGTGCGACATGCACACACTTGCGTTTTTAGTGGGTCTAAGGTTTAGACTACTGGACAGAAAGGAGACATCGAGTATTTGTCTAGTAGTCGACTACTGTCTCTAATTTTGTCTACAAAAATCTCTAAAAAAAAGTTATTGGGTCACAGCACATAGTGCGCACTGCGCGCATTAATGCGTTACGTATACCACTGTGTCACCTTTTATGTGAATTTTTACGCGCATTGCCGCAGCTGAAGCGCATTTACATTTAGGTGCATTGGCGCTACCGGGGCAAAAACTCTGTCTTAGTGGCGTTAGGCAACACCATGAACTCGGAGAGAAAGTGGTTGCCTACCCCGACCATTGCGGGCGTTGCGCAGTATTGCACATTATTGCATTGCATGACCGCTGACCGCGCGAGGCCCGAGCAAGCTCAAGCTAGGCCACTGTTGGCCCAAACTTTTTGATCCGTACGATGTGAATTACTTTGACTTAATATTGATCACCCTAACGCGTTAAAAGCTCTTCCAATCATAGTAATTCCGACACATCTTCGAAATGGCGACTAAATCGAATTTTAATTTCTGACTGGGTCTCTCATCATCAAAAAGGGAAGTTTTGTAGATATCCCGCGCCTCGGGCCCGCGACGTAGTAGGAGCACCCCTCGACAGATCGCGTGTGGGTGGTGAGCACTGCAGGCCGTGTTAATTATCATTTATGTACGGCGATTGAGCTTATTTAAGAGAACCGGCTCTAGGGTTCTTTGACGGAATTATCTCTGTGCTCTAAACAGTACACTCTGGTGCACTCGACTTGCACCCTTGCGGTGCTGCGACAGGGTACAGAGGAGGCGCGCGGTGGGTGCTGCACCCGGCAGTTGGGCTGGTCGACTGAGCGACGCCAGAAAATTCATACTTACCTGGCGCAGGAGTTAACCGTGATCATGAAGGCGGT
>NW_026269094.1:4625-7179 GCF_000697945.3 Frankliniella occidentalis | reverse complement strand
TTGTCCCCAGGGCGTCCTCTGCCCGTCCTGGACCGGTCCCCTGCGTCCACAGCCTGTCCAGTCACGTGCCGCTGTGTCCGCACTCCGTCCAGCTTGTCCGCAGGGCGTCCTTAACCCGTCCTCTGTGTCCCCAACGCGTCCACAAGCCGTCCCGTGTGTCCTTAACCCGTCCTGAACCCGTCCTGTGTGTCCTCAACCCGTCCACAACCCGTCCTGTGTGTCGTCAACCCGTCCACAACCCGTCCCGTGTGTCCTCAACCCGTCCCGAACCCGTCCTCTGTGTCCTCAACCCGTCCTAAACCCGTCCTGTGTGTCCTCAACCCGTCATAAACCCGTCCCGTGTGTCCTCAACCCGTTCACAACCCGTCCTGTGTGTCCCCAACATGTCCACAACCCGTCCTGTGTGTCCTCAACACGTCCACAACCCGTCCTGTGTGTCCTGAGCCCGTCCAAAGCCCGTACTTTTCGTCCCGATTTCGTGCGCGTTTTGTTCTAGATTACTTTGTGAATATATATAAATATCGGCAAGATATTAGTAATTTGGTCACACTATAAGATTAGTTTTCACAAGCTCTTTCGAATGACCTAATGGTACGCGTTTTCGCTGATTTCTCCCGACGGAGGCGGGTTTTTGGCATTTTGACCACACCACTGTCTCTGTCTCGAAAAAACCTTTCAAACGAGCATAAGGTTGATAGGGTTCTGATGCACCCTGCGCTAACTAGCCTCCTAGCATTCAGAACCCCATCAACCTTATACTCGTTTGAAAGGTTTTTTTGAGACAAAGACAGTTGTGTGGTCGGAATGGCAAATTTGCGCCTCTGTTAGGAGAAATCAGCCCAAAACGCAAGATGGGCTTGTTTGAAAAAAACTCTGAGAAAGTAAGCTTGTGGTGTGATAGAATTGGCGATATTTTGCCTACATCCATAGATATTCACAAAGAAATCAAGGACGTGTTCTGGACGGGTTGGGGACATGCAGGCCGGATTTTGGACGGGATCGGGACACTCAGGGCTCAACCTGTTTAACGTATACAGGACCAGTGAGGGACGCGCGGATTCTGGACACAGAGGACGTGTCCTGGACGGCGTCCGGTCACAAAAGACGGGTTCTGGGTGCATTTGGGAAACAAAGGACGTGTCCTGGACGACGTCCGGACACAAAGGACGGGTTTTGGACGGTGTGTGGACACAAAGGACAGGATCCTGACGGGCTCAACGTGTTATACGTATACAGGACCATTTAGGGACGCGCTAGACGACATCGGGACGGTAATGGTAATAGCGAGGACAGGGTTGACGGGATGTGGACCAACTCTGGACTGAGTGCCCGGTGTAGATAGCGCAGACCGGTTCAGGACGGAGGGGACGAGCTGAGGACTCGCTTAAATTAAGGACGCTGAGGACGAAGTGGGGACGAGCTTCGGTTGAGCAGTCATTTTTACCGCGGCGGCGCGGCGGCGCGGCGGCGCGGCGGCGCGGACTCTGACAAAAACATCATTCCTCGGCGTCGAGGAGGCGACTAACGACACTGGCACACAATCTGGGTTGTCAAGAGCCGAGCGAGCCACACCGCCCGAACCGAAAGCCGAGTGCACCCGAGTGCACTCGGAAACGCCCGAGTGGACCCGGAAACGCCCGAGTGGACCCGGAAACGCCCGAGGACGGCCGAGCACTCCACAAGGACGCCCGAGGATTCCCGAGGAGTCTTGAGGCCTCCCGAGGACGGCCGAGGACTCTCGAGGACACCCGAGGACACCCGAGGACACCGGAGAGCATCGCGTCCCGTCAACTCGTCCTCGTACAGTCCAATACCGTCCCGATGCCGTCCAGAGCGTCCCCAAATGGTCCTGTATACGTTTAACAAGTTTAGCCCCGAGTGTCCTGAACCCGTCCAGAACCCGTCGTGTATGTCCTGTAGCCGTCCAGAACCTGTCCTGTGTGTCCTGAAGCGGTCTAAAACCCGTCCTTTGTGTCCGGACATCGTCCGGAACATGTCCCACGTGTCCTGAACCCGTCCAGAACCCGTCCTTTGTGACCGATCGCCGTCCAGGACATGTCCTCTGTGTCCAGAAACCGTCTTAAAATCGTCTTTTGTGTCGTCAGCCGCACTACTCATCCTGAATTCCCTCCAAAGTCCGTCCTGGTTTGCATGTATGTATATATGTCATATCTCACTGTGTACAGGCAAGATATCGCTAATTCTATCACACTACAAGCTTACTTTTGTAGAGTTTTTTTTCAAACAAGCCCATCTTGCGTTTTTGGCTGATTTCTCCTAACGGAGGCGGATATTTGCCATTCCGACCACACTACTGTCTTTGTCTCGAAAAAACCTTTCAAACGAGTATAAGGTTGATGGGGTTCTGAATGCTAGGAGGCTAGTTAGCGCAGGGTGCATCAGAACCCTATCAACCTTATGCTCGTTTGAAAGGTTTTTTCGAGACAGAGACAGTGGTGTGGTCAAAATGCCAAAAACCCGCCTCCGTCGGGAGAAATCAGCGAAAACGCGTACCATTAGGTCATTCGAAAGAGCTTGTGAAAACTAATCTTAT
>NW_026269094.1:0-2174 GCF_000697945.3 Frankliniella occidentalis | reverse complement strand
TCCGAGCATTCGGGCGTGGCGTTGCTCTGGGGCCGTGGGGCTGTTCCGTTGGCAGCGCAGCCCCTGAGGACCCTGGGGTCGCCGTCGCACTAAAGCCTTCCTCTCGTTTCCGCAGGTCGTCCTCCGGGCCCTCGGGCGTGGCGCTGCTCTGCGGCCGCGTGGCGGGGCTGTCCCCGCGGCAGCGCAGCCTCTGCCGCTCGTCGCCGGACGCCATGGTGGCCATCGGCACGGGCCTGCGCCTCGCCCTGCAGGAGTGCCAGCACCAGTTCCGGCACGAGCGCTGGAACTGCTCGTCCGCGCCGCACGCCGCCGCCCACGCCACGCCCCTCCTCGTCAGGGTGGGTGAGTACGACGACGACGGTCCGACGGACACCCTCCTCCTCCCCGTCGTAAAGGACGTCGTGCCTCTCTCGGTCGGCGCGATTAACGCCGCAGATAGTGCGGCCCGGCCCCGGCACTGCTGGCCGGCAGATGATGAAGAGGTTATGACCCTCGGGCCCACTCGTCACTAAAGCGGCCGCTAAACGACGCACGGCCCGTCCCGCTCTGAAAGGGGAACAGCAGTCCGTCCGGGCAGGGCCCCGCCAGGGCTGCGGGAGAGAGATTTACGAGGTGCGGGATTGCTTTGGGCACGGCGCGCGCACCGGCTCCCACCTCCGGCTCCCTCTGCAGGAGCAGAGAGCGCCCGGCCGGTAGGCAGCCCTTTTGCTGCCACGCACAGCCGTCCTCGCGCGGCCTACCTCCCAGGGGCCTCGCCCAGGGACGCGCACTAGGACATCCACTCTCGCAGCGCACGCACTCGTCTGACCAGGAATGCCGTGCTGTGACGGTAACGTGACGGTTGGATGTTGGTTCTGCTACATTTTCGCCTTACCCGCGGCCGTGTATCTGTCGTTGTCGTGGCCGCCCCCTGACTCCCGGCAGCGCGGTGCGGCGGCGCGGTGCCCCCGCGGGGGGCGTGGTGGCGGCGGGCGCGGCGGGGCGGGGCGGCCCGTGCCCATTGGCTGCGCGGCCGGCGCTGGCCCGGCGGAGCGCGGCGCTGCGAGGGAGAGGGGCGGCCGCTTTTCCAATCCCGAAGCTGATTGACGGCCGGCGGGTCCGCCTCCCGCGGGCCGCGGAGTGGTGCGCCCGCCCCCCGGGGGACGCGACGCTCGCGAGGGTGTGCGCGGTGTGCCGACAACACCCCCGCGCTGTGGCCGCGGCCGCAGTGGTGTGCAGGGCACTCTGCGGTGTTTGCGTGGGTGCGAAGGCGGCCGGCAGGGCTGGCCCTTCTGCAGGCCGCGGCCGCCGTCTGCCCCATCCGGTGCAGGCCGTGACGTATGGCGTGTCCGCTGCCCATGTCCTGCCTGCCCCGGACGCACACACACACACGCACACTCACACAAACGGACGCACACGAGTGCAGCTTTTGCAGGGGCGGTGAGGCGGGGCCGCGCTATAGAGTGCGTCGCTGTTACAGTGGATTGGGAGATAATGCCCGAGACAATACCGCGGCGTGGCGTCCCCTCCGGATGTGCGAGCCCACGGCGCGGCCGCGCGGACTCGAGTGAGCTCGCCGAGTGATTATGTGGCGGGCCGGGGCAGAGCCGAGGTGCAGCTGCGCGCTGCGGCCGCGCAAGGCTCTTGCGAGGGAGTAGATGGACGGCGGGGCTACGGCTACACGTTGGCGTGGGGCAAGGGCACCTTGGGCGGTGGCGGCCGCGGCGTCTCTGCCCGACGGCGTGGTACGGGCCCGGCAGGAGCGTCCGTCCGCCAGCCGCTGCTGCTCTCTCGCTCCCACCTCTATATATGTGTCTCTGTGTTTTCCTCTCCAACCCGTGGGTGCGCAAAAGTAAACCGTTTTGCGCTGCCGCAGTTCCAAACGAGTGTCGCTGTCCGCCCGGCCCGCCCTCCTTGCCGCCCGGTCCGTTTCCTTGAAGACAATACCCGCCGGTCCCGCACGCCTCGCCTCGTCGTCGTCGTCGTGCGAATCCCGAAAATATAAATAAATAACAATGCCCTCTGCACCGCCCCCTATCTCCCCCTGCCTTTTGTCACTGCACCTGTCAGCAGGGGCCGGACCTCGGCCGGGCCGGGACCGCCGGGATGCAGATGCACCTTATTTATGTTTCCATATGAATCCCGGGGAGGAGCCTTTTGTTTTCATTCGTGGCGGGGAAAGGAAGGCGGGGGGG
>NW_026269093.1:10714-12477 GCF_000697945.3 Frankliniella occidentalis | reverse complement strand
GGTTAAGGAGGAGGTTAAGGAAGGAGGAGGTTGAGGAGGAGGTGGCGGGTGGAGGTGGAGGATGTAGTGGTGGCGGAAAGAAGAAGAAGAAGAAGAAGAAGAAGAAGAAGAAGAAGAAGAAGAAGAAGAAGAAGAAGAAGAAGAAGACAAACTGCGCGCAACTCAAAAGGGCGCGTCCCAAACAGAAAAGCAGTAGGATTTCGGCCGGACCCAGTCGAGTCGCAAGGCTGCTTTTTTTACATCGGTCGTAAATAAAACGGTCTTCCCCTTCGCCCGCCCCATCACGCCCCGTCCGCTCCGCCCGCTCCTAAACGCGCAGGGAAGTCCCCGCCCCGGCGCCGCCACCCGTTCAGCCAACCAGGCTGCAGTAAAGATGAAGGCGTGAGGAGGGGCGGCCGCGTTCGAAGCAAGCAGGGACTCTCAGATGCACCCCGTCTCTCTCTTTCTCCTCCTCTCGCACCCACCCATACACACACGCGCACACGCTACCCCCGAGAAGGAACTTTTCTCGAACGCAGCCGGGCCAAAGCGCATAGCAGCAGCATCAGCAGTTGCTTTCATTGGACGCGTTCGAAAAAGGCACCCCACTCGCACGTACGACACAAAACACCCATCCCCGCCTCGCGCGTCGATTTTCGAACGCCGCCAAAAGACACCAAGAGTAGTACTTGGGCCGGGCCGCGGGGCTCGAGCGAAAGGCGCGCGGGCCAAGACATACAACGGCGTGGAGGTCGTGCAAGCCCCGTTGGCCAAACTGCTGCCGGTGGTGCCGGGGCCGAGAGGAGGGCAGCAGCAGAGGGCGCGCCCGTGTTTGCATTTCCAATTCAAGTTGGTTTTACCGGTTTTACACAGTGCTCTAGTTTGCTTTCACAACCCCCCGCGGCCGCTCCTCCTGCACCTCCACGCGCCTCGACGACGACGACGGCGGCACCCTCCCGGCGGCGGCCCCCCTGCTGGCGAGGGCGAGGGGGGCGGCGGCAGTCCGGACCGAACATAGAGGAGGGCGATGGCGGGCCGGGGAGGGGCAGGGCGGGCCATTTCCCTTCGATACAGCCACGCTCCCCAATTTCAGCTTCCTGTCAAAGTTTGTTATTATATACTCCCGGCGCCCCGCCCCCCTGCCCGCCACCGGATTCCATTTGAACACAACGATCCGCGCGGCGCGCGCGCGCGCGTGTGACTCTGGCCCGCTTCCACACCATCGTCATCGTCTTTGTGTGTTTGTTCCCATTTCCTCCGCCCGCGCGCATCCCGCGGCACGTCGTCGCCGACCTGGTGGTGGAGTTGGTGATAGCATACGATGCGAAGCGGCGCGGCTACTGCTGCACGCTGTGCGAGCGGGGGAAGAACAAAAGAAGTGCCGCCGTACGGAGACGCGCCCGCGGAACAGCCGACGCGTTTCCCAGAAGCAGAAGCAGCAGCAGCAGCAGCAGCAGCAGCAGCAGCAGCAGCAGCAGCAGCAGCAGCAGCAGCAGCAGCAGCAGCAGCAGCAACGGCAGGCACCGAGGAGGGGGTGATGTCACCGCCCCGCCCCGCGCGCACCGCGCACTGCACTCCCGGCCCAGAGCCATCAGAAGCAGCGCCTCCTGCTGCAAAAAGTATAGTGCTTGGCTTGGCGCGGGGGTGCGGGGCGAGGAGCTAGGTGAGGCAGGGAGGAGAGAGGAACCTGCCCGTGCCAGGTGTGTGTCTCTAGGCGGAGAGGCACAAGGGGTCAGTACACACCACACACCTCCGCACCGCCGCCGCCAGACTACGAGGCGACA
>NW_026269093.1:6552-10664 GCF_000697945.3 Frankliniella occidentalis | reverse complement strand
GCCCCCACCCCACCCCGCCCCTGTCGCACGCCAATGGCCCATCAGCGCAAACACACACACTCGGCGTGAATTAGTAAAGGCGCGACCGGGCACACGTACACCGTTGAAAAAAATATGTTTCACGCTTTTGGTTCTCTTTTTCTTTCGCATGCGAGGTGTATGATGGTGCTTCCTCACGCTTCCTCATCCGCGCGCGTCCGTGGCTTTATACAAAGTCATCTTCAGAACCGTTCGTTTGTAGTAGTCAGCGCAGCCCGCGTCTTTTATACCCGCAAAGCAGCGTGTTTGGCAGTGCAAAACTTTTCGCGTGCGCCGCGCCGCGACTTTCATGAGATCATCCGCTTTATTCTCTTTCGATTAAGTACCGACCGAACTGGGACAGGAAAATAATAAAAGAGGAACACGACACGACTCATCGGTCCTCGGTTTCGACAGCCAGCGGGCGCGGGCGGGCGGCGGGCAGAGTGTACTTACTACTACACTGCTGGCTGAGCGCTGCGAGCCGCTCGTCGTTGCGTGAGCGAGGCGCCGCTCGTCGGTGGCTGATGGCCAGGGCGATCGATCAGCAGCCGGCACATCGATCAACGCAACGACATATCGAGCGACGCGCGGCAACGACGAGTGGCACACGCCGCACTCCAAAGGCAACACACGCACGAGCAGCGGGGAAGCACCACCACCACCACGACCACCACGCGGTAGTACCACCACCAAACGACTTTTCGATTCGCAGTCCGGACGGCTGCGTCCGCACTACCGCAAGCTCGCGCCACCCGCATCCATCAGTCGGGGAGTAGGGGGGCCCTCCCAATCTCATCCCATCCAGCAGACCGAACAACTGTCAAGATTTGGATCTCAAACGACAAGCGCCGCGCGCAACCCGTCGTCCCAAGAGCATCAGCCGGTTCTCTCGCTGGCTCTCGTTTGGATTGGATTGGAGAAGTGTCGGGCGGCCTCATTTGCCCACAGGTGGATGATCTCCTCCTCCTGCTGCTTGGAGCGTTGCGGGCAGCGCGCAGCCCGCAAGGGGTATAAACTCGCCGATATGACGACGACATATACCCCAGGCCAGGAGACTCAGACTCACCTGCAGGGCGACGGAGTAGGTATAGAACGAGCCGCCAGCGGTCTCGTCCAGCCCCTCGTCCACGACCATGTCCGGCGGGAAGAATTGCTGCAAGCAAAAAGAAAGCGGAAAAAAGAGTTAGTTTACTTGTTTGAACATCGGTCGGGTGTCCCGCCCCCGGGTGTCGAGCGTGACGACGGTGTGTCGACGGCGCGGGGTAGCGACGGCCTGCGATACTCCGCGCTCCGGTGAGGCGAGGCACCCGGCGGCCGCCCGGAGCTGAGCTGGGCGTCGCTACCCCGCGCACTCGAGCGCCTGCGCGCGGGAGGGAAGACCAAGACGTCGCTACCCCGAGCACCGCCGAGAGAGGGCGCTCCGAGTCCGGGCGGCGGCGGCAGACGGCGGCCGGGGAGAGCCCACTACCATACTGCGCGCCAAAGAGGAGCCCACTCAAGTGCCCCCGCCGCGCCACACACCGCGCCCGCCGCCGCACCGAGCCGAGTCAAGTCGAGAGCCAATACCATAATTCGTACACAGCATGCAATCTCGCTCAACGGCAACAACAGTGTTGCTGGTCGGGCACGACAAAGGCTCGCCGCGCAGGAGGCCAGACTGACCAGGCGGGCGCATAAAAGTCACCAGTCACCTCTCTCTTTCTCTCTCTCTCTCTCCCCCCTCGCCGTTATTTACGTCGGTGGCAGCACCTCTCCGGCCCCGCTCCGCCACGCACAGTGATTTAAAAGGACGTCCCTCTGCTCCGCGGGCGTCACCCGGCAGAGAGAGAGAGAGAGAGAGAGAGAGAGAGAGAGAGAGAGAGAGAGATAGAGAGAGAGAGAGAGAGAGAGACGTCTGCTAGAAGAATAGCTCTGGCAGGCTCGGGGAGGGGGGGGGGGTGACCGCGAATGGCTCATTTGCACCTCTGCGGAACGACTTGGCAGGACACTGCCTGCGAGCACATCACCTGCCAACAGAGTCGTCTGTCTGTGCTGCGAGACCCCCTCGCACCGACCACCACCCTCCAAAAGCAGCCCTTTATCCGGGAGGGAAAGGCTTCAGCCAGCGGTGGTGGTCGTCCTCGGCGCTTTGCTATCCCTCCTCATTAGCCTGATTTCTGTGACGCAAAACCCTTTCACGGACACAGAGGCGCGCCAGGTTGGACCGAGGGGGACCCCTAGTCCCTCCGGGGAAAGAATAACTCTCTGTCTGTCTGCCTACCTGTCCCCCGCCCCGGGGCAGCACAGCCAGCTAGTCGCGTGCCGTGGTGTACATAGCGTACTCCTCATCAACCCCGTCGTCGGCGTGGGCGGCGTCCTCCTCTCCGCGTCCCCCTTCCCGCTCTTTTCTTTGCGAGCGCCAGGAGGGCGGCGCGGCGGGAGCAAGGAAAGCAATCTAGCTCCTTATGTCCCAATTTAATTTTCTAAGCAGCAGTAGCGGCGGCGGCAGCAGCCGGAGCGTCAAAGATGCCTGGCGGGCTTCTCCTCTCTGCTCCAGGAGAGGGAGGTGAGGGGCAGAGGGAGGGGAGGGAGGGGGGGTGTCTTCTGCTAAACTTCCGCTCCGAGCAGGCGCGTGATGACGCCGTGGAGTGGAGCAGCAGCAGGCTCCCTCCGGCCCCGACCGCCCTCTCTGCTGCTGCTGCGCCCCACTCCCCACACCCCAGCGGTGACCGCCCGCTGCTTGGCTGGCGCTGCTAGCCCGCGCCAACCCGCCCCGCCGTATCGCCATGAAAAATAAACAAGGCCGTGGTGGTGGTGTGGTGGTGTTTGGCATGGTGGCTGACAAACTTTTCCCTACAAAAAAAAAAAAAAACTAAGAAAAGGAGAAGGAAGAAGTCGGCCACCTCCAACCTTCCAAGCGCAGCATAGCCAGCGTTCGACGGGAGGCGTGGCCGTGGCGTGGCGTCGTGGCCCTTGAGGTCAACGGCTGCCCGAAAAGGTGAACTCTCATTACAGAGCGCGGCGGCGCGGCGGGCGCGAGAGCGCTGTGACGTAGGCCCGGCCCCGGCGCGGCACTGTTTTGGGGGGCCGACCCGCACAGACAGACACTAACCTCCAACAGAAGACTACTTCTCCGCAGCAGCAGCAGCGGCGGCCCGCAAAGTCCCTCCGGACGACACACAAACCCCAACCCCACCACTCCGCGCCTTCAAAGCCGGCTTTCATGAGCTTCGCCCTCGCCCGCTTCCATACCCAGACCTTGCAGTCCGTCCCTCAGAGCAGCACATAATCCACAACTCATCGCGACGCAATAATGCATTGTGTACAGCAGACTGTTTGCGAGTCCCGCGCTCATAAAGCGTACGACTACTACTACCCGGTACCCCAGAAAAAGGGATTATTTCGTCGGAAAAGGAGGACAGACTTTTAATCCTCATTTTTACTGCGCGTCTCTTTATATTTATATGGACAAGCGTTTTTGCGTCTGAAAAGAGTATACGACCCATGCGACTGCGACTGAAATATAAAGGAAATGGATCGCTCGCGTGGTAATAATCAAATTCGGAGTTTGTTACTACCAGCAGCCACCCTGCCGACCGGGCTGTGGAGCGGGCTCGCCTATTCGGAGCGCCGTTGGACCAACGGGTAGGCCACCCGGCGAGCAGGGTCGTGGAGCGGGCTAGCCTACCCGGAGCGCCGTTGGACCAGCGGGTAGGCAAACCGGTGAACAGCGTTGTGGAGCGGGCTAGCCTACCCGGAGAGTTCCGCAGTAGGCCCCATGCAACCTCTCGGCATGGGTGCGTAAAACGTGCCTAATGAGCGTAGATTAACGCCGTTCCACACTGGGACTATTCATGGGAATCTTTTCCTAACGTAAACTCGCAACACTGCTATACTACCCGCAGAGGGCCGCCTGCCCAGCAGAGCCCACCTGCGCATTTTTCCCGCCACGCCAGGCCACGCCCGGCAGCTCGCAAAAGAAGCCTTCATTAGGCGCTTGCACTACCGTTTTCGTTTCAGTCATCCGCGACGGGCGGCGCGGCGCGGTGAGGCTTCGGAGGAAGAGGGGCGGGAGAGGAGAGTGGCCGGTCAGGGAGGAGAGGGGGGAGGGG
>NW_026269093.1:0-1093 GCF_000697945.3 Frankliniella occidentalis | reverse complement strand
CCTCCCTCCCTCCCTCCCTCCCTCTCTCTCTCTCTCTCTCTCCATCCTCACCTTAACGCACCCTTCATTAGCACGACACACTTCGCTAGCCGGTGGAACCCTCGCGGGGCCCGGTGTGTGTAGCACAGCGTGCAGCGTAGCCTCGCAAAACTAGAGCAACTTGACCGCGCACCGGTGTGGCACGGCACGGCATCGCCTCGCCAGAGCCAGGCTTATGACACGGCAGCAACATATCCGCTTTCCGATCGACAACAAAAAAACGTAAGGCTTCCTATCACGGACGGGGCGCTGCCGTGCCGTTCCCCCCTCCTCCTCCTCCGACAACGTATCACTCGCAAATCAGCCACACGTACAGCACCCACTACCTTGTCAACAACACCTTACGTAAGAGGTCCGCTCGGCAACAAAAAGTAGCAAACGTATTTAAAAAACAAAACAAACTACACCGCATGAGAGAAACTTTCGTTTAAATTTTCCGCCGTGCAGTAGGGCACACCACCTTCTGCCCCTTCGCCCACGCGACCTCTTGGGGCCGCTCCTCGCCGCAGGGGAATGGCCGAATACGGCGCATGCAGGCCGATATCTTTTTAGGGCCCAACAGAATGGCACACATTTGCATCGGCTAGGGCCGCCGCCGGCCCTGCCCGGCCCCGCCCCGCCCCGCCCGGCGGTCAAACGGCGCGGCGGGGCGGGTGTGTTGTGCCGAACCGTTTATGGGGGGAGGGCCAGGCCCGGGTATCACGGGGCTAATCGATTAGCATGAGGTGCCCTGCCCCCGGCCCCGCTGCTGATGCAGATCGATCCTTATCCCGTCGTGGGTACTCCGGAGGTGGGGCGTGGCGTGGCCGGGCCGGGCGGGGCCGCCACGGCACCATCTGACCAGCAGCAGCGCAGCACCGCAGACACCGCTTCCGATTGAGTCTCCATTCCATCAGTTGGGAAAAAGCGGTTGCACCGCGGCGGACTGTCTCGTAAACCCCCTGACCACTGCCGTGCCGAGGCTTTGGCGGGGCGGGGCATGGCGAATGGCGTGCCAGCCGCTGCCCCGCGGCGCGCGCTGCCGCCGTGCGCCTCTGTTTTAGAAGAGGGCCCC
>NW_026269092.1:4380-6165 GCF_000697945.3 Frankliniella occidentalis | reverse complement strand
TGGAACAGTATTTGTTGAACACTTAAACCTTTGCCTTGGGCTGTAATTAACTGGCCCTAGGTGTCTCCTACACGACTGACTAGACCTATCTACGTGACACCTTTGATTTTTGAACACTACCACGTTTCTTATTAACCTCTTGAAGGTTAAGAATACTTAACTTTTAAAATAAAGATGTTCCGTGTATCTAATCCAGCGTTGATCTTCTTCTGCCTGCGTTGATCGGTGATTTCCTTTGATTCCAGCGTTGTCTTGAGTCTTGACGTGTTTAATTATTCTGGTTCTTTATCCAATTCCTTGGTTTAGAACTTTATTTCTCGGCTAGTGCTGTTCTGCTAGTCGTCCTCTCTCTCCGCCTGCTCAGAGTGTTCTGGCAGCGTTCCTCTTTTATTCTCATACTTGGCTGCGCGTGCCGCTCATGCGCAGTGGGTTACCCCCACTCCTTCCTTTTCCCCTCCTCCCGTGGGGACGCTGACCGTTGGCGCGAACTCCCTCCAACGGTCACTTCGCCATCTTGGTTTGACCTGAAGTGAGACGCTCCGTGCCGGTTGAGACTTTGTGCTATTTCTTTGTGGTTTTCTGTTAAACTTTGGAGTCATGGCTACTCGCGTGATTATTCAACATTATGTGGGCTACAATTTAGTCCATGATGAGCAACAAAAAGTAAGTATCTCATCCCTGATTTCCTCTTTTCTGGATGGCGTCCTTCTGGGGCTATTCCCCTGGACCCTCCAGGCCCTTCTGAGCTAAGTTTTTGGCTTTTCTCTTTCAGATTTGTGTACAATGCATTCAAGCGACGACCGAAAGTCGCTACTGGGAGGTTCTCAGTCCCTCTTTTGTGCAATTCGAAGCAATCCTTGAGCCCTATCTTCTTCTCCATGATGCTTTTTACCGATGCGGCTGTTGCCTCGACCCGTGCTTTGTGAGTTCCTCAAACTGTTCTATCTGTTTCTCTCTCTTTCTTCACCTTTCCTTTGTGTCGTGTCTATTATTTCTTTCATCTTTTATTATTTTAGATCATTTTGGGAGGAGGTCCCGATGGTTTGCCCCATGGCCCTATGGTGCCTCAGATTCCACCTCCCGGGGTGGTTTACCCTGGCTTTGTGGCCCCAGCCCCGGCCCTTAACAATCTTGAGCTTCAACAATTTGACTTGGACGACATTATGCACGACATTGAGCTGGGTGTTTTTGAGGATTTGCCTCCCTTCCCCCCTGCGGAACCCGAGGTCGTGGATCTCGTGAGCGATGAGGAGCAAGGTACGTTTTCAAACTTTTGTAACGGTTTTTTTTTTTTTTCGTATGTTCGCTCGCACCTTCAGTCATGGCTGTGGTAGTTTTTCTTCACTACCATTGCGCCCTTGAGGATGGTGAAAATGTTGTGTTGTTTGGGCCTTGTGCTCCTTATGCCGCGCCTGATTTCGTGCTCACTGGGTTTTCATGTTATAAGAGGTTGAAATTTGGTTTAGAACACCTCTACGGCCCTCACAGCGAATACATCTGTGCGCGGTGTTTAGGATGGCCCTTTGTGCGTTCACTTGTTCCCCGCCTCTTTGTTGTTGATATTTTTGTTGTTTGTTGTCGTTTTCAATGTTTGTTGTTCTCTTGCAGACTGAGATTATGCGGCTTGCTGATACCTCGCCTGATGAGACTGAGGCCGTCCGGGAGGAGTGAGGTTAGTCTCCCTTTCTTTTGCCTTTTCTTTTATCTACCTTCTCTTCACTCTGTCCTCTGTCCTAAACTTTATTTTATTCTCTTTCAGATGTGATACTAGCCGTACTTTGTTCT
>NW_026269092.1:1846-4085 GCF_000697945.3 Frankliniella occidentalis | reverse complement strand
CGTATTTTAACTTGATCTCATGATTTGAATATTGACTTGTGTTCGTATCGTTTGACGATTGGCTCATGCTCTTCTCGTTTATTGTTTAATAAACCTTGTTTTCTATGATTTCGGTGTTTGGAATGAAAACTCCTTTTATCTTTACAATGATTTTATTGCAACTTTGAGCATGAACACTTAATACTTCACAGCACTTTGCTTTGGCACAACAACACAATTCATCACAAGTAAAAGAACGATTTGATTGCACAGGAATGATTTACAACAATAGTGAACACATATTTTGGTCGTATTTGATTAATATTTCAAAACTTAATGTCTCAACTTTTAACAACACATAACACAGGGTATTTTGGAATTTTGACAATGAACTGAATACTAGTATCTTGATCAGTTCTGAGTCTTATTGGGACAGTTATTTGCTGTGTGGAAGCGTTTCCTGCATTTTCTGCATCTTGTGCTTCCTCGAGGATCCACAGCTAATATTTCAGTTTCTTCTTCCGAGACTTTACGAGTTAGAGCTTTGTTCTTATAAATTTCATCCAACCATACTTGTCTGTCAGTAGGTTGCTCATCCAAGGTAAGTGGCACGAGTTTCCATGGCATGTCTAACTTCAGTCCTCCACAAATTATTTCTTTGTTTGATTGCTTCTCTTTTAACTTCTTCTCCAGTTCTCTGATTGCTTCCTCTTCCTCTCTCATTTTGTTTTCTATCTCTTCTATTTTTCTGTCTACTTCCATGCTCATGTCCTCTCCCATTGCCACATCTACCTTGTTTATTTCTGCCTCCAGTTCTTCCATTTCTATTTCTATTTCTCTTTTCTCTTCCATAATTTCATCTGCCTCTGAATCCGACAGTGTCATTCCTGCTACCATTTTCTTTGCTATGGCATTAGCGCTTTCTTCTGGCTCACTTTCACTATCACTGGATAGAAAAGCTCTTGTCACCATAGGTGGTACAAATGCTTGGCTGGCATAATGTTGCCTTATCTTCGGTGGCAAGAAATCCAGGTCTTTTTCTCTTTCTTGTCTGAACTTGGAAGTGCTGGGCAAGCTCATGTATTGGCTTGGAGTCATGGTGCATTCCTCTTCACCCCACAACCATGAAGTGCTTGTAGGTTCCTTTGGGGAACCAGGAGACTCCAAAACTTCTGAAGCATCTTCTACCATTTTTATTGATGTGGTTGGTGAACACATTGGGAAGCCTGATGCCTCTCTCACAGGCAGCAGGACTTCCCTTTCCACCATTTTTTGAATGTGGTTGGGGAACACATATGCCTCCCTGGGAGGGTCGGGGAATGCCCCTTGGCTGCTTGGGCCTGCCTGGGCCTGGTTCTTAGGGTAAGCCTTAATTTCTTGGGGCATTTTCAAATTCTGTAACAGGAAATACTAATTTTTGGTATCTCTCCTTCCCCTTTCTTTCTAAAAGAGTCTCACTTGGGCACTTTTGCTTACCATTTGGGTCCCTTGGGCGATAGCCTTCCTTAGGGCTGCGGCCCTCTTTTTCTGCTTGAGATTTGGGTCCCCTTCTGGCTTCATTAGCTTGGCCCTTTTCGTCTCACAGCTCTCTTTTCCTTGTTCCATAGATCTCTTGACCTTTTCCAGCACTTTATCTAGTCTCTCTGAATCCATCTTCTCTGTCTTGGGTAGTCCCTTGGCCGGTTTTCTTGCCTCCAGTATTTTCCTTTCGTCACTTCTATCTGGGACTATTACTTTTAAATTCTGAAAAGTCTTTTTCTTTTCTGGAATTTGGTCCATTTTCACAACGTTTTTCACTTCACTTGACTTGGATTGCTCTGGATAATTTAAAACGAGTCGTTGCGTCCGTTGGCTTTTCTCAGAACCGAGGGGAATACCGTTAGGCTTAAGATAGCGTCAGTAGCCTTCTTTTGTTTTCGTTAAGCCTACCCGTTGCCTAGCGACCTACCCGATTGCCTAGCAACCGGTTGGTACCCGGTACCCGCTTCCTAGCGACCGGTTCCGATTTGAATTTCTCGCGCCGCTCGACGATCGAGTTCGAGTTTCGAGTGCTAAGATGGTTGCGCTCACTCCACAAACAACAACCAAGCGCTAGCGATGTTGTTGTTGTTGTCGTCGGCTTCGTCTGGACATCTTGCTAGCCTATCTATGTGGACAATTAGCTTTTTGTCGGGGTTGTCTGCCCTTTCTATCCGTGCATTGCAGTCATTTATTATGTTTGTGACCACGTAAGGCCCCTCCCATCTGGAAATTAGCTTAG
>NW_026269092.1:0-541 GCF_000697945.3 Frankliniella occidentalis | reverse complement strand
ATTGCAGTCATTTATTATGTTCGTGACCACGTAAGGCCCCTCCCATCTAGAAATTAGCTTAGCCGAAATGCCTTTTATTTTTCTGGGATAGTACAAGTACACTTTGTCCCCTGCTTTGAATGGTGAAAGTGTTGCATTTCTGTCATAGTAAGCTTTCATTTTGTTTGCAGCCTTTCTGCTCATATGTGCAACTACTTCGTGGATATCCTGCATTGTTTTTCTAACCCAATTTGGGTAGAGTTTATTCATGGGTTCCTCTTTTGGTGGAGGACCCCTGTCCATATCCAGTAGTGTCCTCATGGCAGCTCCAAACATAACCTCATAAGGTGAGAATTTGTGTGATGAGTGAGGCAAGCTTCTGTATGCCTGAGTAATGAATGGTAAATACTTAGGCCAGTCTTGCCTGTCATTTTCCACCAGGATCATGAGGTGTTGTTTCAGTGTTATAATCCACCGTTCTGCTTTGCCATTTGCAGCTGGATGGAACGCAGAAGTCCTTAGCTTTTTGATGTTGTAAAGCTCCATTATTTCTTGGAACAGT
>NW_026269091.1:8609-14547 GCF_000697945.3 Frankliniella occidentalis | reverse complement strand
GCTATATTTGAGTGACGCGAACCTGGGTGATTTAGTGGGAGCGTCACTCAAATAGAGTGACATCCAAAAACCGTCACTCAAGTAGAGCGAGACTTTTGAACGTCGCCCCTGGGGGAGCGACGAAATTTGATTCAAAATGTCGCTCCCCCAGGGGCGACTTCCATCACTCCTGGATTTACAGTGTTACGAAACGATTCTTTGCAACAATTTCACAGAGTGAAGCAGCCGGTAGAAATTTTCGGGCGTGGCTGTTATCATGATCCACACATTAAAATTGTAAGGACGAGACCAGGGACAATTTTGTACATGAGTAAGCAGGAAACCGTACATCTGTAACATGTGGACGGTTTCACACATACTAGCAGAGTAATAGTGCGTTTTTGTGTAGTAAAATAATACAGAAGCACATTTGGGAAAACTTGCACCCTCATTTGCTTACGGACATGCTATCCGTAAGTTACGGGGAATTTTGTGCAAGCGTAATACGGATCACAAATTATCCATAATACGGATGAAATCGTCCGTAATATGGATGTTTCTATCCGTATTACAAACATGCCGTCATCCGTAAGTTATGGACGAAAAAAAATAATTTAACCGTAACTTACGAATCAAGAAGTGTTTGTAATACGGATAGAATTATCATCCATATTACGGACGATTTCATCCGTATTATGGATAATTTGTGATCCGTATTACGCTTGCACAAAATTCTCCGTAAGCGAGTCCGTAAGGAAATGAGAGTGTAACAATCGGTGTGCGGAAGGAAGGACAGGATCGCCCCCTGGGCCTGAGCCGCAATTAAATGGATGAATGTGCTAAGCTAAAGTCGGTCTTCAACGACCGCCTAATAACAACTGATCTCGTACTATAGAGACGCGGCGATGCATTGGCGGGGCCGGGCGGGAGGCGGAGCGCCGGCGGCAACGGGGGGAACGCAGCGCGCACACTAAACCCTTATACATTGTATTGTGCATAAGCCTTGCAGGATTTTAAGCAGCCATATGCACAATTTTATGCATAATTATGTACAAATTGTGCATAACTATGCACGAATTGTACATAATTATGCATGTATTTGTGCATAGTTTATGGTTATGCTTAAAACTCTGCAAGTCTTATGCACAATATAATGCATAAGGGTTTAGTGTGCGGCGGCGTGGCGCGGCGGTCGCGTTGCACACACGAACGCAGCCCGGCGGGTCCGACCCGGTCGGGGGTCGGGGCTACAAAACCAATGGAGCGCTTTGCTAGCAGCACGGCCTCTCCGCACTCCGCCCGCACCCTGTCTTTAGACTGGACACGTTCGACTTGCAGCGCTATGGCGTTGCAACGTTTTACGCTTACAACGTTACGCTTTAAATTTTAATTTTACTTCAGTGCTAGCTGCTGATCTTACGTATCATCTGCTAAAAACACCAACATTTTAATTCCATTTGCGTATATTATTTCTTATTTATAACTGATCGCTTTCGCTCGGACGGCTACATTACGTGTCCTATGCAAGTTTTATTCAAATGGACGCCCCCCAAGTTGTTCTCTTTTCATTGGGGATGCTTGCTCTCCAAATTTAAATCGATTTTGTTTTGTGACATCCAGGTTCATAATGGCTGGTGTGCCGAGTAAGCGGCCCTCGAAGAGGAAGTGGTGTGATGTCACAGACTGCAGGGGATTCCACGTGACCCCAGCGGACCCCGACAACGTCCATGTGCACAAATTTCCCATGAACCAGGCTATATGTATGTATATTATTAATTCCCATATGCTTTTTTGTTAAGGAAATTGTATGACATTGTATGCGTATTGTTGACTGATTGGCGAAGCATCATACTCCACGAAAAAAAAAAGTTCGCTACAAAAAGTTTGCTAAAATTTTTGTTTGCTGTCGCAGCAAACTTTTTGCTATAAAATTTTTGATGGCCTAGCAAACGTTTTGTAACAGCAGCAAACTTTTACGCTGTGACCTGAGTAGCGACAAAAGTTTCCTACTATGGTCACAGCAAACCATTTCGCTGGCGATGCAAAAAGTTTGCTAGGCCAGCCAAAATTTTGCTGCTGCAGAAAAAAGTTTCCTGGGAAAGCAAACAACAAAAAACAGCTAACTTTTGTTTGCTTTTTTAGCCCTTCCTCTTTTTTGCGTGTCCAGTTAGAGCTGTGCGAATCGACGTTTTTCGGCTCGAATCGAATCAAATTTCATTAAAAAAAATTCGAATCGAATCGAATTTACCCCAAAATCATCGAATCCAATCGAATCTGTTACAATTCGGGCGCGAATCGATTTTTTTGGAGTGTTAAAAGCATACATTTTCTTGCAAAACTTTGAGCATTTTCGATGCTTTTAATTATTTTTTCATTTAGTTCCCGAAAGGCCTAACAGGCACCAACCCCTGTGTTGTGTGGGGTCCTTTAACGACGCGAATGTTTTTGTCTTTGCACCTTTTCGGCCAAGATGTTGCAACCCGATTACAAAAATTCGGTGACGAACACAAGCGAGCTGATTCGAAATACCGAATCTTGCGGGATCGAACCTGTATTCCGAATCAGGCCAGATCTGATTCGATTCGATTTCGAACCATTAGCACAGCACTAACTCCAGTGACCACAAAGATCGTCCTCTGTCTGCCTGTCTGTGCGCACTATAATGCCGAAAGAGTTGAGTCACAGATCGGAAACTTTCACACTGTGAAAAGAAATCCACCATTAAGCAACGATTCAAAACCGTTAGTTCTAAACACAATAAAAAAAACCTCAAATTTTTATTGTAAATTGTAGGGTACTCTGAAAACTGAACAATGTCAGTGTATATAGCATGTACGTTGATAAATCAGTGTACATAGCATACATGCTGTGCTGTAGCATACAGTGCACATGCAATGCACACGTTAAGGTTTTCTGCGAATATTTACTTCCAGCCGTAAAATCTTAAAAAGTAAGTGACATTTGCAGTTTTCTTGTTACAAGAGCTATTAAACGAGCTCCCATGTCTAAAAATGTCAAATACTTTCCAAGACTTTCCGTCTCACTCTCAGATCTACACTGATTTTTTCGTCAGTAAAAACCTACGTTTTTAAGCAGCAGGAACTGCACCCAGAAAATGGTTTCTTTGATTCTAGGAAATTTGAGGATAAAGAAACTTTTACCTTCATTCAAAGAGTATTTCCTTCATACGAGGAAAAATTTCCTTATGTTCAGGAAGTTTTCCTCAAACTAAAGGTAAAAGTTTCTTTATCCTCATTTTAGGTCGAAATTTCCTTGAATCAAAGAAACCATTTTCTGGGTGTGACTAATCTGTCATTTATTATGTATACTGTTGTAAGTACTTTACTGATAAAAGAAAAAATTGTCAGTAAACTAAAAAGGTTTTTTTTTGGTATTACTGATGAAAAAAATTGTCAGTAGCTTATAAAGGTTTTTAGACAGCAGGATTAAGGACAAGAGGGTCAAAAAATTATTAACGGGATGAGAGTGTTGCATGCTCGGTTGCATGTCATTGTTTAATCAGTGTACATGTTGTTTACACTGATTTATCAGTGTGCATTTATGTGAAATGATTAATCAGTGTACACTGTTAGAAAAAGTTGTCAGCTGATGACACTCTCCCTGATGACTGTGTTGTTTGCAAACGACAATATTTGTTTTCAATGACAAACTGACTAAAGACGTTCTATTTTAACCGCAGTGAGCTATAACCGGAACTTCTTTGCAATACGAACTAATTCTTATCAATGCAAAGATTAAAAATTCTTTTTCAACGTTGCAAAGAATTTAGTTTGTAAGCAAAGCATTACAGTGCAGTACAAGTGGAGCGCCTTGAAAGCTTGGATGAAATTCCAGGGCTTACCCCTAAAAACAGAGGGTTCCACGGAAAGAGTCTGGGAATTCAAGAGAAACTCGTAAAATTAATTGTTGTGTACCCGGAGGCTGGCATCCCTGCCTCCTCCCCCCCCCTCGGCTTCCCCGCTCATGTTGAGCCAGTCTCGGGATAGCCGCCGCCGGGAGCTGTTGCTGCTCCTACTTATTGTACTCGTGTCAACTTGTTGAGAGCAATAAAGCAAGTTTACTAAACTGGCGACGAGGGAACTCTACAAGGAACCACGACGGCATCCCAGGGACTCCGGTCAGCGACCGCGCATTTACTTGCCAATCGCCACCAGCAACGGCACGCCAGCATCCGCCTCCGAAAGATCAACGGTAAAAGTGCACCCGCCCGCCTCCCGGTAAGTCAGCAGCATCATGGCCCAAGTGCCTAAATTTGACCTTCTGAAACCAGAAGCGTGGGAAGATTTTTTAGAAGATTTTGAGCTGTACTGTGACGGGAAGGGGGTAACGGATGGTGCACAGAAGAGGGGCATGCTGTGCGGTGCCATCCCAGCCGAGACGCTGGCCAAACTCAAAGATCGGGTAAAGCCCGACAAGATTAGAGACAGACCGTTTGATGATTTGACCAATGTGTTGCGGCTAATGATCAAGCCGAGGGGTGGATAACTCCCCTGTCAAGTGTACACCCCTAATTCTGCCCAATTCAAACTAATTCAGACCAATTCAATTTAATTCAAACAAATTCAAAACTAATTCAACTAATTCCGTCCAATTCAATACAATGTTCAGTCAATTCAAGTCAATTCAAGCCAATTCACGCTAATTCAGTAGCATAAAATCGCAATAATTCAAACTAATTCAAAACCAATTCAACCAATTCAGTCCAATTCAAATTCAATTCAAGCCAATTCAAGCTAATTCAAATTCAATTCTTGAAATTTGTACACCCAATTCAGGAGTTATCCACCCCTCGGATCAAGCCCACTGTGAACCCATTGGCGCGATTTGACGACTTTGTCATGCGAATGCAAAACCCTTCGGAGACAGCCCAGACGTACGTCTCGGAGCTGGGGAAGCTCGGGAAAGCACTCGACCTAGGAGATTTGCACGACAGGCTAGTTTTGGCTCAACTTGTACGAGGTCTGCGTAATCGCGAGCTCCAGAAGGAACTGTTTTCGCTGGCCGACACGCTCAACCTTACGGTTGCGATGCGCAAAGCCGAACTTGTCGAGACTGGCGAGAAGTGCTTGGAAAGGATCGAGAACAATAGGATGGGTGAGGTGTTCACGCTCAAGGCGGGGCCGTCGGCCGGCTCGGAGAACAAGGGCAGGGGCCGACGATCGGACCCACCTTCTTGCTACCGCTGCGCGGGGCCGCACTTTGTGGCTGATTGCAAGATCGACCCCCGTACCCTCAGATGCGAAATATGTAAACGGGTAGGGCACAGCACTAAGGCCCACATTGGGGATCGGGCCCCGCGAACTAGGCGCGGTAAAGGCAAACCAGAGGGACTCCACCGGGTGGAAGGGCACAAGAGCGAGGAAGAGCAATCGGAGGGAGAGGACGTGGGGGAGGGATTGTACCACGTCAGCTTTGAAGATGATACGGAAACCCCCACAGTACCCCCGCCCACCCCGCCCGCCCCCCCCGTACCCGAGCCCGAGCAAGGGCCAGAAGAGCCCCTCAACCTTTCAAGGGAAGGAGCAAGCGGGGCTAGGGGTGCGACCCCCCTCAATCTTGCAGTTTTCTCGGCGCACTTGCAGCAGTCACAGCAGCAAAGCGAGAAAGAGCCAGCTGAACCTAGGTGCCCCCCGCTGCTAGTGAGCCTACTGGTGTGGGGAGTGCCACTAGTTTTTGAACTAGACACTGGATGTGAACGCACCGTCATCACGGAAAAAACGTGGCAGACAAAGCTGCCCGGCCCTCCCATGCTGCGCCCCTGCGGAGCACGATTGCATACCTGGGGGGCGAAAACACCCCTCACGGCGTTGGGCCGGTTCCACACCGAGGTACCCTTTAGGGGGAAGGGCTTTAACGTCACCGTAGTCGTCCTGTCAGGGGAGGGGCCCAACCTGCTCGGGAGAAACTGGCTTTTCCAGTTTCTTGGGAGAGAATATTT
>NW_026269091.1:4923-8432 GCF_000697945.3 Frankliniella occidentalis | reverse complement strand
ATCCACTTGGCCGCGGACGTACCGCCGCGGTACCAGAAGGCGCGGCGCATCCCCTTTGCCCTCCAGACTAAATACTTGGCTGCAATTGAGAAGAACGTGCAAAGGGGCGTCTGGGTCCCCGTAGACGTGAATGAATCGGGGGTGCCCAAGTGGGCCACCGCACTCGTGCCGGTCCCCAAAAAGGGCGGGGCTCTGCGATTGTGTGCCGATTACAAGGGCACGGTGAACAGAGCGGTGGCGGCGGACACCTACCTCACCCCCACCATAGATGAAGTCTTAGCTGCGTGCCAAGGTGGAAAATTTTTTGGAGAACTTGACTTAGCAGAAGCGTACACCCAGGTCCCCTTAGACATGGAAACGTCACTAGCACTCACGGTGAACTCGTGCAAGGGGCTCTTCCGCCCAACAACCCTGCCCTTTGGGGTGAAAATAGCTACAGCAATATTCCAGCGCATTATGGACGGGTTGTTCGGGGGGAAAGACGGCATCATCCCGTACCTGGACAACATTTACGTTGTCGGGGCGGACTGGAAGCAGTACGTGGGGAGGCTGCACCAAGCCCTGACCATTCTGTCGGAAGCAGGGTTCCTAGTGAACGCAGAGAAGTGCACATGGGGAGAGCAAGCCCTTGATGTATTGGGTTTCCGGGTGGGGCAAGGCGGGGTCATGCCGCAAGAAGTAAAAGTCAGGGCTATAAAGGACGCCCCCGCCCCCGCTAACAAACAACAACTAAGCTCCTTGTTAGGACTGATAGCCTTCTATGGAAGATTCATCAAGAATAAGGCATCGATACTGGAACCACTGCACAGATTGTTAGACGACGGAAAGGACTTTCATTGGGGCGAGCAGGAACAGGCAGCCTTGGATGCAGTGAAGCGACAGGTGGCGGCAGAGCCGTGCCTTGCGCACTTTGACCCCAAAAGAGCAATTTTCCTGTCAGCAGATGCATCCCCCTGGGGCGTGGGTGCGCTCATTGCACACGAGTTCAAGGACAAGGAGACTGGGAAAGTTGTAGAGCGCCCCATAGCCTTCGCCTCAAGAACGCTCAGCAAAGCCGAGCGCAATTATGCACAGGTGGATCGCGAGGCCCTCGCAATTATTTTTGGGGTGAAACGGTTCAAAATGTTTTTGCAAGGGAGACCGTTCACAATTCGAACAGACCACCAACCTCTGACCTTTCTGTTTAAAGCAGGCGCCCCGTCTCTGGAGCACATCTCCCCCAGGATGCTGCGCTGGACTCTCCTGCTGGGCTCCATGGACTACAAGATCGAGTACCGGGCCGGCAAGGACATGGGCAGCGCGGACTTCCTGAGCCGCCACCCCCTCCCTGACATCGAGGAAGAGTCCTACGTACCCGGAGTGCATCTTCTTGAGGCCAAGGACTGGTCAGGGATAACAAGCACGCAGATAGCGGAGGAGTCGGCAAAGGACCCCACCCTCCGACAGGTACTCCGCTGGACAAGGGATGGTTGGCCGAAAACGGTGAGTGACAACTTCCTCCCCTTTTACCGCAAGCGAGAGGCGCTGTCAATCCTGAAGGGCTGTCTCCTATGGAGCGACAGGGTAGTCATTCCCCCCAGTCTAAGGGAGGACACGCTTAAGCTGACTCACGCCTCGCACTCAGGGATAAATTTTTCTAAATCAACGGCACGGGCCGTGGCCTGGTGGCCCAACATGGACGACGAAGTGGAGCTTCGGGTGAAGCGCTGCGCGCCGTGCCAGAGCACCGCGAACCGCCCCCCTCGTGACCTCACCAGCACTTGGCCCGCGGCTCGACAAGTTTGGGAGAGAGTGCACGTCGACTTTGCAGGACCATTCGAGGGACACCTCTACCTCATCACAATTGATGCCTTCTCTAAATGGCCGGTCATAAAGGTGGTGGCGAACTTGACGGCAGAATGTCTAATCACCCACATGCGCTACATCTTTGCAGAATACGGGCTACCGGGACTCATCGTCTCCGACAACGGCCGGCAACTGGTGTCCAAGGACTTCGAGACATTTCTCAGGAGGAACGGCGTCCGCCACATCACCTCTCCGCCCTGGCACCCGTCCTCGAACGGGCTCGCGGAGCGAACTGTGCAGAGCTTCAAGAAACTGCTGAGGCGATTCACTGAGGGAGACGTGCACGCCCGTGTCGCGCGTGCACTCTGGGCCATGCGCACGAGACCGTCCACCACCACGGGGAAGTCACCCGCGGCGCTGCTCGGCCGCCCCCTCAACGGGCACCTGGAACGACTGCGCCCCACGGACCACCCGGACGGCGGAGCGCACAAGGACAACCCATGGCTCGGCAGACAGGTTTGGGCTCTGCGCCATAAGCTCAATGCTAAAAGTGAATGGATTTCAGGACTTGTCACGGGCGTGGAAGGAGCACGCGTGGTCGTCGTGGAGGACATCGCCACCCGGGAGCAGCTGCGGGTGTCCGTGGACGAGGTCCGCGACCGGCCGGACGGCGCGCCCGCTCCCGCTCTACCAGAGAGCCAAGCCGGGGACGCAACATTGGAAAAGGACGACGACGACGTCACGCCTGTCAGGCGGCGGAGAGCGGCTAACTCACCGCCACGCGGGGGTCGTGGTGACGACGGCCCGAGCGACTCGTCCGAGTCCTCCCCCCACAGCTCGGCCACGAACAGGTCGGCCACGAGCTCACCACTGATGTCCTCCCCCGGCTCATCAACGGGCTTCCGCGGGTTTGGCGGATCGGACTCCGAGGCCAGGACCCCGACGGGCAAGGGCCGGGGCCGGGGCCGCCCCAAGGGCAGTGTCAATCAACCCCTGCATCGGCCCGGGGGCACTATCACCCGGTCGGGCCGCGTGGTGAAGCCCGTGCTAAAATGAGACTTTTTTTGTGTGTGTGTGTGTGTGTGTGAATGTGTGTGTGTTTTTTTGTTTTTTTGTTTTTTTTTCTCTTTTTTTTTAACTTTGTACCTTACCTTCCTGTGCTTGTTAAAGCAAATCTTATATTTTTACAACATTTTTATCCATGTTGTTCTATGCTTCTTTTAATTAAGCTTTTTTGCACGCCACTTTATCTTGCTTGCAATTTCCCCATTTAAATATGTGCCACCCTTACGCTTCTCAGCGTTTCTTTTAACTTTGTTAATGGCACCCTTACGCTCAAAGAGCGTTCCAATTTTGCTTTGTTAATTGCACTTGTACGCTTCATAGGCCTTTCTTGTTTTTTGCTTTGTTACTTACTTGCCACTTATGCGCTTGATAAAAGCGTATCCCTTTTAGCTTTGTTAATGGCACCTTTACGCTGCTGCAGCGTTTCTTTTTTGCTTTGTTAACTGCCCCCCCTTATGGCCTGAGCGTCTTCCTTTTTTTTGCTTTGTTCACTTCAAACTTTGGGCATTTTCTTTGCCTTGTTCAAGGCACCCGACGCCTGCGCGCGTCCAAAAAGGGGAGGGGTGTTGTGTACCCGGAGGCTGGCATCCCTGCCTCCTCCCCCCCCCTCGGCTTCCCCGCTCATGTTGAGCCAGTCTCGGGATAGCCGCCGCCGGGAG
>NW_026269091.1:0-1913 GCF_000697945.3 Frankliniella occidentalis | reverse complement strand
AGTTATGCACAAATTGTGTGCATACCTATGCAAAATAAATGTCCACTATGCATAATTTTGTACATATCTATGTACAATTCGTGCATAGTTTATGCTACCTAACTTGTGCATAACTATGGCTGCTTAAATCACTGCAGGTTTATGCACAACTTCATACATAAGGGTTTAGTGTGCAATCACGACGATCGTTCACTATTAGTTACTTACAAAGAACTGCTTTTTGTAACGTACAAAGGATTTGGCCTCTTGGTAATACAAACAAATTCTTTGTATTACGAAGAGCTCCGTTTGTAATACGAAGGGCGCAAAGTACAGAGAGATGCGCGCGTCTTTGTATTACGAATCGGGGCTGTTTGTAATATGAAGAAGAGCCGTTTGTAATATGGCGGTGCCAAATCCTTTGTAAGTACAAACCGAATTCTTTGTAATACGAAGGCCGGTCTTTGTAAGGAACTAACAGTGTTGGGAAATCCCAAAGGGGTTGCAGAAATATTTTTCACGACTAGTCCCCGCCAACGGCGGTGAATTCCTTGCGTTTCTTTAACAGTGTGCATTACTGTAACTAACTCTGACAACCCAAACAGCATGCTTTGCACAGTGTATATACATCATGCATGGTGTGCACCACAGTGCACACTGTACTTACCGCATGCATTGAGATGCTGCTGTACTTATGGCATGCATCCAGATGCATGCTGTACCTACAGCTCGGTTCCGTGCAATAATAACTAAGTGAGCTCTTCAGTTTTATTTTCGATAAGCCCTCGTGAAATTTCCGTTCAAACGAGCCTGCATGTGATGCACTGTAAAAGTCTTACAAACTACCCTTTTGTAACTTACGATGAATTTTGTGCCCACATAATACAAACACCGTTTTATTTGTAATACAAATCGATACAAAGAAACCGCATCGTATTACAAACAAATCGCATGTTTGTACCTACAAAAGGGAAATTTCCCTTCGTTTGTAATTACAAACATCCAATTTGTTTGTAATACGATGCGGTTTCTTTGTATCGATTTGTATTACAAATAAAACGGTGTTTGTATTATGTGGGCACACAAAATTCATCGTAAGTTACAAAAGGGTAGTTTGTAAGACTTTTACAGTGCATCACATGCAGGCTCGTTTGAACGGAAATTTCACGAGGGCTTATCGAAAATAAAACTGAAGAGCTCACTTAGTTATTATTGCACGGAACCGAGCTGTAGGTACAGCATGCATCTGGATGCATGCCATAAGTACAGCAGCATCTCAATGCATGCGGTAAGTACAGTGTGCACTGTGGTGCACACCATGCATGATGTATATACACTGTGCAAAGCATGCTGTTTGGGTTGTCAGAGTTAGTTACAGTAATGCACACTGTTAAAGAAACGCAAGGAATTCACCGCCGTTGGCGGGGACTAGTCGTGAAAAATATTTCTGCAACCCCTTTGGGATTTCCCAACACTGTTAGTTCCTTACAAAGACCGGCCTTCGTATTACAAAGAATTCGGTTTGTACTTACAAAGGATTTGGCACCGCCATATTACAAACGGCTCTTCTTCATATTACAAACAGCCCCGATTCGTAATACAAAGACGCGCGCATCTCTCTGTACTTTGCGCCCTTCGTATTACAAACGGAGCTCTTCGTAATACAAAGAATTTGTTTGTATTACCAAGAGGCCAAATCCTTTGTACGTTACAAAAAGCAGTTCTTTGTAAGTAACTAATAGTGAACGATCGTCGTGATTGCACACTAAACCCTTATGTATGAAGTTGTGCATAAACCTGCAGTGATTTAAGCAGCCATAGTTATGCACAAGTTAGGTAGCATAAACTATGCACGAATTGTACATAGATATGTACAAAATTATGCATAGTGGACATTTATTTTGCATAGGTATGCACACAATTTGTGCATAACT
>NW_026269090.1:8116-9184 GCF_000697945.3 Frankliniella occidentalis | reverse complement strand
GAGTCAAATCCATAACGCTTTGTGTCGGTCTTGCTGCAACTATATTGGTGAGTTGCGACCCAAAAGGACAAGGACACGGGCTCACTGATGGGTCCATGCTGTGAAATTAGAGAGCTTACCGCCCGAGTAGAACTGCGGAGCACCAGGTCGTCAGTAGATCGTTCCTTTCTGGTGAGCGCGCTGCGCCGAAGAAGTGTCCAGTTGGCGGCGTGTCAGTAACGAGGTGGTGACGAGATAGTGACGCCAGAGAAGTCACCAAGTCGTCGCTCACTCATCCCATTCTCGTCGCACTATTGTCATTACGTTAGTGGCAGCTTGGCCACTCTGTCGCCGCCTACTGGTGACCCTCTCGTCACCCCTTCGTCAGCGCCGAAAGATGACGAAGAAAAGCAACGCCCGCCGGTGGGATTCGAACCCGTTTCCTGCGGCTCGCCACTTTGACGCTCTAAGCCACTCGGCCACTCACATCTCTATAGATACAGAGGAGCCGTGCCGGAACTCATCTCACGCGCGCGGTCCCTGAGAGGTCGTCACCATGTTGTCACTATATGGTCACCTGGCGCCCCTAGCGCGCGTGAGATGCGTTCCGGCACGGCTCCTCTGTATCTATAGAGATGTGAGTGGCCGAGTGGCTTAGAGCGTCAAAGTGGCGAGCCGCAGGAAACGGGTTCGAATCCCACCGGCGGGCGTTGCTTTTCTTCGTCATCTTTCGGCGCTGACGAAGGGGTGACGAGAGGGTCACCAGTTGGCGGCGACAGAGTGGCCAAGCTGCCACTAACGTAATGACAATAGTGTGACGAGAATGGGATGAGTGAGCGACGACTTGGTGACTTCTCTGGCGTCACTATCTCGTCACCATCTCGTTACTGACACGCCGCCAACTGGACACTCCTTCGGCAGTACGTCGTCGCAGCGCGCTGACCAGAAAGGGACGCTCTACTGACGGCCTGCTGCTCCGCAGTTCTACTCGGGCGGCAAATGGCTGGGCAGTAAAATGGACGGTCAAAAACTTACTACGTGGTTTGTTTTTCATTTCGTGTACACCTTGACACCATGTCGTTCAATTAG
>NW_026269090.1:5364-6901 GCF_000697945.3 Frankliniella occidentalis | reverse complement strand
TTTAACCCCCAAAGTAGGGTATCTCTCATGCGCACCCCATTTCTCTTTTCTTCTTTATTTGCTCCACTCCAGTATTTCCCTCCAATCTTGCCTGAAGAAGTGCGTCTGGTGTTTATACCGCAGATTTGCGAAAGAGTCTATAATGTTATTCGGTTCTGAAATGGAGATAGGTGGCTGCGCCTCTCTTCCGAACAGCCCAGTGGCCAGACCATGCCGGCCACCATCCGAGATGGTCCGATCCAGTATAATCCGGGGCGATTTATAGCTGGTAAACGTCTTGCTTTCAGCGGCGGTACGGATTAGAGGAGAAAGGTTTAGCGCTCTTCGTGTCCGCCTGCTGCATAGCGTGTCTGGTCGGAAAATCAGCATCGCCGAAGCCAAAATCTTAGGAATGGACCTATACTCGAAAAGACTTTTACATTTCAGTGTCGGGAATCGGTTCTCTGAACTGAGGCTAGCTACTCAGTCTCAGTCAATGGCATCGTGGTCTCTTTCTGTCTCGACCAGCAGCGGGGGCCTTGTGCTGGGAGCAGGGGGCTCTGTGATGAGATATCACAGAGCAGATGAGTTTTAATAGACGGCCACAAAGCGAACGATGCGTAGCAAGACACGGGCGGGCACACATCCATATGCCCCCCTCTCCCTCAACCGTTCCCCCTTCGCCACGTCCGTTTTATATCGCCGCCTTGCTCTCTTCTATTCCTCGTCTCCCCCCCCCCTCTCTCTCTCTCTCTCTCTCTCTCTCTCTCCTCTCTCTTTCTCCTCCCGCGTGGCTACGAGTCTGAGCTTGTCGTCAGAAGTCGAAGCAGCCGACTGACGAACAAGAAAGAATTTGAAGGAATGGATACTATCGTAGATATGAAAAGCTGTATGAACCGAAGTATGCTTACTTCAGGGATAGCGATAAGGCTATGGTTGAAATGGTCGTTAGAACTAAAACATGGTTCTGATTACTGTACCATTGTTAATTTTGTAACCATACAATTACAATCTCTGAGGTAACCGTTTTATGATTGTTCGATCGCTCCACTTTTCTGGGTGTACAGTGGAAACTAGCATCTTTTGATTTTCGCACACTGGAAAATTTGATTACAACCACAGCGTATTTTGGGGTAACCTGGAGTAAACACTCTTCTTTGGATTCTGGAGATCGTTCAGTGCTTCAACTTGTAGTTTGGTTGCCCATCGTCTTTCCTCTCCAGCTGTCACCGGCGAGGACCTGTCGGTGTGAGCCCTGGCGGGGTGCACGTACGGTCGGTGAGGAGTACCCGAGACGGCTACTACCCGTTGGTTAGCCACCGGTAGGCCCTTCTCCTCCCCTCCTCATCTGCCTCTTCAAGGCTGCTCTCCGGCTAAGCTCTGCTACTGCCTGGGGCCGTGGATGCGGAGCGTCCGGAGTGCTCGGCGGCCCCTGTCGCGTTTGCCCGTGAGTGGGATGAGGCCTGACCAAGGGGTCGCACGCAGCCCAGGCCGGACCAGGGCATGTCAGTGCTCGGGTTACGCTGGCCTCGCCCAGTCGGGCTGTGTTCCCAAACGC
>NW_026269090.1:0-433 GCF_000697945.3 Frankliniella occidentalis | reverse complement strand
AGTGAGGGAGGCTCGGCTGGTAGCTGGCACAACCATCTTGCACTCTCTCTACCGTTTATAAGCTACTGCTGCCTATACGCTGCACGGTGCCTTGCTGAGGGACGATAGGCAAGCTCACCTGCTCCGTATAACCGGAAGAAACAACGACGCAAACGGTACACCCTCCCTGTATGCTGTTCGACCACCAGGCAGTGTTCTGGATCGGTCGGGTTGAGCGCAACCCAGTAACAGTAACAGTAATACCCTCGTCAGTTTTGACATGGGCTGTTTTCTGTTTCCTCCCTCCCATCTGAGAAAGTGCACAATTGAACATCAATTGAAGTGCAATATTAAACACTTGTTTTAGCAGTGTGTATTATCCTCTACAAAGCCAGACTTCACAGGCTTTTAACAGTGCACACTTCAACCTCAACATATCCTTGCCTTTCGGTAG
>NW_026269089.1:3951-9548 GCF_000697945.3 Frankliniella occidentalis | reverse complement strand
GGTGGGGCGGGGTCGAGGGTCGAGAGCGCGAGAGGGAGAGCTGCCGTCAGCGTTCTGCGCGGGGATGAAGATAGGACCCTTGATTACCAGCAGGCCCCCCAAGGGTGTGGTGGAGGATCAAATTTTTTAAAAAATCTCTCGACTTACGGTGACGTCGGCATACACGGGCGTCCAGATGATGGGGTGGTCGACGCGGCCCAGGACGAGCGGGCGCGCCATCACCGGCACATAGTGCAGGACCTGCTCGCGAACCTCGGCCAGCGTGCTCAGGTGCACGTAGTAACCTGTGGGCGGGTGACTTCCGGTCAGACTTCCGGCCTCCCTCAACATGTTGCCACAAACAACTAAAAAGAGGGCGTACCTTTGTTGGCGCAGGCCATCCACTTGACCTCCCGGACGTCGGCGACCTCGCGCCCGATCAGGTACGTGAACACGCGCACCGGCATGAAGCCCTCGGGCTGCAGCGACCGCCAGTTGTACTCCTCGAAGATCTCCTTGAAGTTGTAGGGCACGCCGTCGGTGATGAGCATGATGGCCTGGTTGCAGCACGCGCCCAGCCTGGCGCCGCGGTACTACAAGGAGAGGGGCAGAGTGTGAGCGCGGCGGGCATGGGGGCAGGGGGAGTCGGGCTCGGACCAGTGTCTACCAACCAATTGCAGGATGTCGAAGGCCCGCGTCAGCGCCAGGGAGAAGTTGGCGATGGAGTTGGTCTCCATGTCCTCCATAGCGACTTTCAGCTCCCTGATGTTTGCTAAGTTGGCCTGCGTGACAAGGATGGCAAGGGAGGAGGTTAGACGCCGGGCGGACAGGTCGAGTGGCCGACAGCGACAGATTGTTGCAAAGAGGGAAATTCATACAGACCGCTCAGGCCTCAGTGGCGCACTCACCTGGACGAGGGTCTCCTTGAAGCAGGGGACGACCTCCGCGACGTCGTCGGCGAACGTCAGGATGTTGACGAAGTCGTTGTTGCCCAGCGTGTCGAGGATGTTGTTGACGACGTGGCGGGCGATCTCCCTGCGCATGCCCGTCATGGAGCCCGAGTTGTCCACCAGGATGAGGACGTCCTTGGGGCTGGCCGCGGCCTCGATGTACCAGGAGCGCGTCCGGCAGTCGTACAGGTCGACCGGCTCCTGCTTCCACTGCATAGCTGCGTGGCGTGGCGTGGCGTAGCGTGGCGAGGCGGGAAAAAACGCAGACCGAACGGAAGATAAATTTGGGGGTTCTCGTCGTGGCGCCCTTCCACTCCCCCACTCCTCCCACCCTGACGCGGGCTCGGCGCGGTGCTTCCGCGGTTGTGTGGTCGAGCAGGCCACAAACTTACCCGGGAACTGGCGCATGAAACCCGAGGAGCTGCCGAAGTACTGCCAGGACAGGAACGGGTCGGCGCGGTAGTTGTGGATGAAGATGCGGTCCAGGTCCTGCGACCACTTGATGGCCCGCATCACCTCCGGGGCTGCGGGACAAGGACAGGACACCAATGAGAGGACAGAAAGGACACCAGTCAGAGGACAGACGGGACGCCAATAAGAGGACACTCGGGAGTGGCAAGTAAAGAATACAAACGCCCGACGGGCGGCAGAGAGCCGAGTCCTGGCAGAGCGGTGGACGGGCGCCTGCGGGGTAGGCCAGCGACTGCACCGGCCGACATGCGAGTCCCGCGGGACTGCCTACCGCCCGGGGGGCCATACGCTCGCGCGGGCGACGGGCGCGACGCGCGGGCCTCGTCAAGGGGACGCCCTTATCTTATCGGACCTTGGCCCATCCGGGATGCGGCTACAAGGATCTTTTGTCAATTATTGTGATGCGGGGCCATGGCGCTACCTACCTCCGTCGTACACGTTGGTGGGGACGTGGACTGCGCTGTAGGACGTGTTGACGGGGATGTTGAAGAAGTGCTTGTTGGCCGTGAGCACCATCTCCTGCGGCTTGTCCGACATGGCCGGCGTGATGGTCTCGCCGTTGCCGTTGCCGTTCGAGTACGCATAGCCGTTGGTCGGGAAGGCCTCGGCCGAGCCGGGGTTCACCAGCTGCTTGGCGTTCACGTACGTGTAGTCACCCGTGAACTCCTCGGGCGCCGACATGGCCATGTTCTGGGCGGCGTCCATGATGCGCTAGAAGAAGGTCATTATGGGGTCGTCGTTAAAACACAGAGATAGATGGGTCGACATGGGTGTCCCGGACACTCCAGAGGGCGGGGCGGGCTGGTGCGTCTGACCGGCAGTCACGCACAGCCAGTACTTGTAGAGGGAGGGGCATGCAGTATATCGTGCGCTGAATACGGGCAATTACAGGGGATCTTGTCGATCGCTCAGTTAGATACGACTCCGCTCTCTCCCTCTCACTCTCCCCACCCGCTTTTGCCGTTAGAAAACAAACAGTTCTCTTAGTGGTAGATTAATACTGCAAGCTTTAGGATCGGCCAGAAAGTACGTCCGTTTTACTCAGATTCATGCGGCAAATTAGGGGAGGTCGCCGCCTGTGAGACTCGGGATAGGCCACCCCGCAGTACACTCATGCACTGTAGGTGAGATGTTGCCTACCTAGCAGGCGCCATGAGAGCTCCCAGAGGCTTAACTTGGCAGGTTCGCCACTCCAGGCGAACTTTCTGGATAGTCCCTTTGGCTTACCTTCACTGCACTGATCTTGTTGAGCATCATGTTTTCGATGTCTTTGGCGATATCCTCTAGTAGCTCGGCCCCCTTTCGCGGCTCGACCGTGGCGGTCTTGTAGCTCTGGAAACGAGGGTAGTGTGTTGTACATCACTTTTCATTTCCAGCAGGTGTAAAACTCATTTCCGTTTTACACTCTATGGAAAACGTATCTTTTAGTAGCCAATCACTTACCTCCTGCACCTCCTGCCTTCTCGTGACATGTTCTCCAAAGTTCCATAATTCACCCCCTAGTTTGTCTGCCCACGTTTTCACTCTGCAAGATACAAAGAGAAACACGATTGAATACATAACGATGTGTATAAACTTAAGCACAAAATCTGTTAAGGGTAAACTAATAATAGACACGGTCGAACAGAGTAGGGGGTGCGCATGACCACTTATTGGGATCCTAACCCCACTACTTTGCATATGCCCATGGTGATTAGTGGTCGGCACTAGTATTATCACCAGGGTCCCTTCTCGTCGGACAGAAACGTCTCTCCAGCCGACTCACTGGCCAGGCAGCGAAGTGTCACTGATGACCCCATAACCTCAACGCGGCGGGCGAGCGGCCGCCCCCACTCTGGATACTCACACCAGGTTGCGGATGGACTCCTGGTCCGCCGCCTCGGCATTGTACTTGTTGGGGAGGACGGGGGGAGTGAGGAGGGCGAGGACGAGGATGATGACCGTTGGGAGCCGGGGAACCATGTCCCGCCTGGCCTGCCACTGCCTGCCCTACCCGCCCTGCCCCGCACCTCGGCCCACGGCGGCCAGAACCACGGCGACACGCGTTCACGAACACGGCGACGGGGCGGACGGACGCGCGCGCGACGCGGCGACGCGGACACGGGACGCGACGAACCTGCGGCAGGTTTCGCGACGGCCACACGGCGGACGGTCACAAGCGAATTTCGGGACTCGAGCAGGCGGGCGACATGGCGGACGGGGGCGCTGGCCAGTGGCTGGGCGGGCAGTGAGTGGCGGTGCAGCCTGCCTGCCTTGCGGGGCTGGGCCAGGCTGGCTCTAGGCTGGCTCGGCTCTGCCACACACTGGATCGATCGCCGCGCGCCCCCGCCCCCCGCCCCGCGGCCGCACCACCCCGCCTTGCGACCCAAAGCGTTCCTTGCCTTCCCTTCCGCCACCCCAAGGCAGGCGGACGGCCGGACCCTCTACCCCTGCCTCCCGCCCTGTGCGCACGCGCTGCGCACGGCGAGGGGTGGGGGCGCACACGACTGGGCCACTGGGCAGGGCAGAGCCGGGCAGAGCCCGCGGGGCAGGGCGGCCAGGGCCGTACGCAGGTGTGGTGCGGGCGGTGAGCGGCGTGGTGAGCGGGCTGCGGCGCGGTGAGCACTGTGCCGCAGCAGAGAGAGACGACGCGCGCGGATCCGCCCGCCCGCCACCGTGGGGGAGAAAGAGAGAGGTAGGGGGCGTAAGTGAATCCCCCACACCGCAGCATCAATTGACGTAGAGTGGGAGTGGGATGCCCACCGATCTCCATCAACCAAGCGCGGTTTCGGAAAGGGGGTAAGGGGGAAGTCATCGTTTCCTCTGGCTTTAAACTGAATGCCGGTAAGGTAGGCACGAAGCGTTGCTTTCCTGGCTTTCCTCATGAAATAGTGAGCAGAATCCCAGATATGCTTGAGTACCATTGCCATCACATCACAGCTGCACTAGCAAACGAAAGGGAATCAATTAAAATACGATGTCACAATACAATTTTCGTATTTTAGGCTTTATTGCATCATTGTCAAGTACATAGAGTAAAACCTGGATGTACACAGTTGCACAACCATCGACGACTAGCCGCGCACACATCAACAATTCACAATAATAACAAAAATACTGCACTCCACTCTCAAACAACATGGCAAAATTCATCAACAAAAATAATACTTCATTATGAGTCTTCAAAACAGGAGTGTACAGTGACCCATAACATCGTTTACATAAAATTTACAACTTTTCTACTTTTAATCTCATTTGCCTCAACCAGCTTCACAATAATAAAAAAAGAAAGCACCAGTGTTCATAACACATGGTACAACCTATCAGACTAGTACCAGAAATTAAATAACATGGCTTTGAACTAGTGAAACTTAACAAAAAAGGAGAAGAAGATAGAATAGAGAGAGACAATAGATTTAAGACAGGAATATTCACTTACTTCGAGTAACCAATTGCGCTAGTAAGTTGAATACCATTGAATTAATATCAGATGGATTCTAGAATCCTACGCATTTCCGAAACTACTTTTATTACTACGCCTCTTCAAAATGGTTTTCATAATTCTATTAGACAATTTCGCACGAGGAGCACGATATGTACAGAAGAGCTTCGTGGTGTAGACAAAGTACCGGAAAGCAGGAAATGGCCACAGCAATGGCACACAAAGAGTAAGGTATCTAGTAGGCGTGATCCTTGATGAATAGTGAGCTGTCACCAGCGGCACCAGCAACACCACCAGCGTACTTGCCCAGGGCAGCATCACCGTTAGCCTGAAAAACCAAATCAAAGTTCAGTTCCTCATTGGGAGTTTAAAATCAGAGAAGAGTTAAGTGTCAGATTTTATCATGGTGTACTGTGTGATTACCATGTCATGGAGGAAAAATTCTTTGGTATGAAATATTTTTATGTAAACGATAAGCCCATTTTGTGCAACTATTGAAGTAAGCATGTGCGTGTAGTTCTAAAGCAGCAGAATAGTCAAGAGCGGTTTGCTGAGTGAGCAAAATAACTGTAGGTGTGATAAGCAAGGCATGGAAGAAACAATAGATATTGTAAATTTACTGGCACTGACAGTGAACATGTGCTCAGTATTCAGTCTTTATTCACAATTCATTCAATAAAAAATTCTCACAAACAACTTTCAGAATCAAAATCATGCACACAAAACATTCACAGCAAGCATTCACAGAAATTGACTAAAGCGATAGTAAAATTAGA
>NW_026269089.1:2109-3901 GCF_000697945.3 Frankliniella occidentalis | reverse complement strand
AAAAATAGACTCTTAAAAATTCAATAAAAATTAAAACATTGCAGGTTTTGAAGTTCATTAAAGTAAAGCATGTTAAGGAATGTGAGGTGAGGTGATGTCTAGTAAGCGTGAGCCTTGACAAAGTTGGACTGGGCTCCTTGAAGAGAGCTGATGCTGCCAGCGTCGTATTTGCCTTGGCAAGCAAGAGAGTTGGCCTGTGGAAAATACTCATGGTAAGCATGGATACGAAAAGCAAGTGCAAAGAGGGAAGCCATACAAAAAATAGGAAACAAAAAAAGGGACTAAGAAAAGTGCTTTAAATACTAACAGAAAAAGAATAAAGAACTTTAGATTAAAAATATACAAGCCACGAGTTAATAGCAAGCAATAAGATTAAAAGAAAACATTGTAATTATAGGAAACTAATGCAGTTGATGAAATGAACACATGCAATGTCTTACCTTGGCACGCTTCAGAAGCTCGTTCTGACCGGCAGCAACAGTCTCGTCCTTGCCACCCCATGCGCGGAGCACGGAGGCCTGTGATCAGAAAATTAAAATTAGGACACTGCTTACCACATGGAACTGCAGTTGTGCGAGTCAGTATATTCTCACCTGGAGGGCACGGCCGTAGCTGAAGGTAAGGGGCCATGGCTTCTTGCCATTGAACTTGTTGATGGCATCCAGATTGACGGAGGCCTCCTCCTCGGACTGACCGCCAGACAGGAAGGTGATACCGGCCACGGCAGCGGGCACGGTGCGGTTCAGGGCGGTGACGGTGGCACAGGCGATCTCCTGAGCGGTGGCCTTCTTGGGGCAGGACTGGCCGGGGGTGACCATGTTGGGCTTCAGGAGGGTTCCCTCAAGGTAGACGTGGTGGTCGTTCAGGGCCTTGTACACGGCGGCCAGGACGGTCTCTGTGACCTTCTGGGCGCGGTCCAGGTCGTGGTCACCATCGGGGAGAACCTAGAGCAGGAAGAGTACGGTTACGTTAATCGTGCAATCAGTAAAAGGGAGAGAAAACAAACTATTAGTGACAGATCGGTACCTCGGGCTCAACGATGGGGACGATGCGGTTGGCCTGGCAGATGGAGGCATAACGGGCGAGAACGTTGGCGTTCTCCAGGATGGCCTGGTAGGAGGGGGTGTTCTTGCCGATCTTGAGAACGCAACGCCACTTGGCGAAGTGGCAGCCGTCCTTCTTGTACTGGGCGCACCTCTGGGCCAGGTCGTCGAGACCCTGGGTGGTGCACTCGTTCTCAGAGCCCATGAGGTCAACGACACCCTTGTCGACCTTGATGCCGGGGATGATGTTGCGCTTGGCCAGCAGCTCGACGAAGGGGGTGCCGTCGTCGGTCTTCTGGTACAGGGTCTCGTGGAACAGGATCACGCCGGAGATGTTCTCGCCGAGCTTGGGGTCGGTGGTGAAGAGCAGCTGGCGGTACTTGCGGCGGTTCTCGTCGGTGTTCTCCACCTTGATGTCCTGGAGGCGCTTGCCCATGGTGGAGGTGGACTCATCGGCGGCCAAGATGCCCTTGCCGGGGGCGACGATGGCCTGGGCAATCTTGCGCAGCTCCTCCTGGAGGGCGGGGGCGGGGTAGTTGAAGTAGGTGGTCATTTTGGATCTGCGACAAAGAAAATGGAAAAGGTTGAACCAGTTGAACGGACGAGCGAAAACAAACACAATTAGAAGTGTCCAGCAAAACTAAGGGGCGGGCAAAGCTGACTAAGATACAGTCTGCCTTGCTCTTCCCTCCACCCACCGCCACAGCGGCCCCGTATTGCGTCAGGGACCTGGAGTTGCCCCCCCCCCC
>NW_026269089.1:0-2059 GCF_000697945.3 Frankliniella occidentalis | reverse complement strand
CCCTCCCTTCTCCATCCGCGCCCCGACAAGAATGACGAAAGTAGGATTCAGGGGGGCGCAATCGCCTGCACTCGGCGATATAATTGGACGTCCGATCCCGAAATAACAGTCCAGACGTCAGGCGGACCTGCCCCGCCCCCGCACTTATCAGCCGAGCTCATAAACATGTTTGAGTCCATTCGGACCAAAACCAAAAGCGACGACGGCCGGAGGGGGCGGCGGGGGCGGTCTAGACGACTTATCAGCCGGCCAGCGATAACAACACCCACACCACACACCACAAACAGATCGCTTTACTGCTGGACCAAACACGTTAGGGCAACAGAGGCGGGACATCGCGTGGACCAGCTGGGGCGGCGCGGAACGCGGCCCGTGGGCGCTATCCGCCAAAGTCCGCGGTATCTGAGCACGCTGTGTACGGGAGCCCACCCGCGGGCCCGGGCCCACCCATGGGGCAGGTCAGGCAGAGGGGGCGTGTGGCATCACCAGTCCAGGGGGCAGCGGCGGCGCGGGCCTTGAACTTGGCACACTACTGTATGGGAGATAAAGACGTATATCGCCACTCACTTTCCTTACGCAAACAGGGTGGCACGGGGACGACAGGGCGCTACTCGCGTGCACTTGGCCTCGGCGGGAAAAAAAGAAATAATAAAAAGCAACCGCAGCCGGGGGCCCGTCCTCCAATCTGAATCCGCTCTGGTGTGTGCGCACGAATAACCAACCCACAGGGCCAAGGCGAGAGAGGAGAGCCGCGCCAAGGGGACCTAGCGCGGCGTGGCGTGGCGCGGCCTCAAGGGGTCAAAAGTTGGCCCTCTCAGCTGATTCGAACCCTACCCGGCGGGTCCGGCCGCGCGCCCGCGCCCCGCGCTGTGGGGAGCGGGCCAACGCGCTCTTAGCGCCGCGGCTCAGCGCCCTTGTCCCCCCGGGGACGGGAGCCAAGGTCAAAGCTAGCTCCCGACGCGCCGCCGCCGGCCAGCCCGAACACTACTCTACATACTTCCTACCGACCGACGACACAACAACGCCCCCCTCCCCCACTTTACACACCACACCTGACGAGGAATGCATATTTCATCACACGGAGCACGAGGGCCGGGGCACGTCACCAGGCCGACGACGCGACGACGCGGAGTCACAACCAGCAAGACGACAGCATCGCCAGTTGCATCCGCCTTGCGCCATTCCGGTTTCACTTTCGCGAGCCGGACCGATGCAGCAAAGGTAGCAAAGGCGGGCGGGGCGAGTTAAAGCGGGTCCAACAGCTGTCATCACACACAGCCCGCGGGGACGACACGACCTCAGAGGTCGCGGACGAGCTCCCAAACAGACACCTGCCCGAGCACCTGTCGGCGATGACTCACTGACAACGGCTACCAAGCAAACGAGATACGCGGAAGGGGGGAGGTCCACGCTGCGATTTGAAGACCAGGAGAATGACAAGCACCGTCCAGGTGAATACACGAGACGCGATACGAGGGTCACAGCCGAGTGCGAGGGAGAGCGTGAACCGTCCCGCACATCACTCACCGTGGGAATTTGAACTTGACAGAGATGCAACGAAACGAACTGCCCGCTTGCCGTCAGACGACTGTGCCAGGCCGAGCCAGGCGGCACCCGCTATATATGAGGAGACACAGCGGTCAGCTCACCTCCCCGCCCCGCCCCTCCCCTTCTCCTCCCCGCTCTCCACCACCACCCAGCAGCGCGCTCGGCGCGGGGGGCGGCGGGGCTGGCGGGGGGCACCAGACCAGGGGCACCCCGACAACAGAGCCGAGGGGGAATGGACCACAAACACGAGAAATTTTCCCCCATGGCCATAATCAAAATCGAACAGCCAAATAAGAAAGACGAGCCGTCGGTCAGTCGAGTCGAGATGTCAATAATCCCAGCAGGGGTCAGAGGGGTCAGAAATGCAGGGGGTCGGATGACACATATGCCACCAAATTTTCTTTTTTCGTTTTCAAGAAAATAAAAAATGGTATGAGATTTAAGTATTTTATCATCGTCTGGGTCAGTTTCACAGTTTCACACTCCAACTCCCGCCCCGCCCCCGCCTTTA
>NW_026269088.1:11810-12099 GCF_000697945.3 Frankliniella occidentalis | reverse complement strand
AAACGGTGGTTCAGAGCCATACACAGTTGAAAAAAGTTGTCAAATTATCATAGTCTCTGTGATGACTAGCTTGTTAAAAAAACACTTCCATTCGTTTTCAATGGCATGTGACAAAGTTCCTTCTATTTTGACCGTAGTGGTCCATAACAACGATCCCTACTTTTCACAATGTTGTAGTACAACAACAAAACCGATGGAATGTTTGATAGTAGCCAGATATATCGTAACAGAACCAACAAGTTTGTGTTATTACAAACTTATGGTGCTGGTAGACGTAAATGACCACTGT
>NW_026269088.1:6653-7055 GCF_000697945.3 Frankliniella occidentalis | reverse complement strand
CACCTGACCGGCCGCTTGGGCGCTTGGGGCACCACCCGCTCCAGCTGGTCGAAGGCGTCCAGCAGTTGGTCAACCGGCACGAAGTCGAGGGCCAGCAGGGAGTGGACTACGTTCTTGAGGGAGCGGTCATCTGCGTCGTTGTACTGCTCCTGAAGCCCCAAACTCTGTACCTTCCGGTAGCAGGACTGCCCCAGGTGGAAGAAACACAAGCGAATGATGGCCTCGGGGAACACAACGCGGGCCGCATTGATGATCCCCACTTCGAAGTCCGTCATGATCTTGGTTGGCGCTGCAGCGGCACGGATGTGGAACCTCGCTGCAGCTTCCTTCACCTTCTGCAGCACTAGGGTATAGTGCACCTCGGTCTTGGACGGCAACAATGCATACACAAGTGGCAAAGAC
>NW_026269088.1:0-1003 GCF_000697945.3 Frankliniella occidentalis | reverse complement strand
TACGATTGTCAACTGTTTGGCACCGTTCCTAAACTACGCGGAGAGCTCCCGAGCGGCTCCGTTCCTTTACGATGGCTGATGGACACCGGAGCACCCGGCGCGCAGTACGGAAACAAATGAGGAGCGGTCCCAGGATTCAAACACAGCCGCAATATCCAGTTGTACTCAAGTTGAGGATGGAAGTCTTTGCTGATCATTCACGATTTGATCACGGAGTAGAGTGTACAGAGTGTGAGGAAGCATTTAACAAAAAGAAAAGCAAATTGCCCATCTCCAGAAAAGTCGAGGCACACGAAATTTATTACACGCATTCCGTTTACACATTTTTGAGTGCAGACTTGACTTACAATACAAAACTAAACGTTAAATTTCATTGAAAAAGATGGAAATTGTTCACCTGCAACCAGCACGCATACAATAAAAGTTTCCAAAGGAATATTTTCCCTGTTTTATGACCTCTGCCGATCCCGCCAATACCCATACCAAAACGTACCAACCCCTCGCGCGTATTTGGAAAAGAACCTCCGTAACCGCCACGCTGTTAAGCCTCGCCAAGAAAGAACACAAAAATGGATCAGGCAAACGAAGTAAGATTGATCGAAGAAGTGCAGCAACACCAGTTCCTTTACGACCATGACTACGAGGCCAGCGAGTACGTCATAAATCAGACGTGGGAGGTAATCGGGGCTCATTTGCCTCAGTCAGCAAGTGTCAGGTAGGTGACAAATTAATGTGGACATGGTTTTCCAACACGCCAAGTGGCCCATTTAACCAAACTGTCTTGCCTGCAGGTGATGTGGCAAAAGAAGCCTGGAGGCGCATTAGAGCAGCGTATGACAGCAATGTGCGGGGCCGCCGGGGCAGGAGCGGGGACGGCCGGGACGATCTGCCCCCCGCGTATGTCCATGCGCCCATCCTCGGGTTCCAGGAGCGGAGGAAGAGGCGCCGTGTGGGCAAGGGTGAGGACATCGTGGAGTCGGTGGACTGTGCTGCGAGCGACTCG
>NW_026269087.1:11593-12243 GCF_000697945.3 Frankliniella occidentalis | reverse complement strand
GCAAGTGTATTTAAAAGTATTGGAGATATTTGTGTTAAAATGGCTCAGATTTGTAATGAGTCAACCTCCTCCTGAGATGTATAAAATAATAAAGTCTTGTCATTTAAATATTGCATTGATTTGACATATCTATCCTGTGATATATGGTAGAGGAGAAAAATATCAGTACAACAACAACACAAAAGTATCCCTTTTTTAAGTATTTATTAAGTGGAAGTAAATTCGATGTCAAACGCGGGCCCTTTCATACCCTTAAACACAAGAAATAAGGGGCAACCTGCCGATGCCATTGTGTTCATTCCGTCGATCTGTTCGTCTGACATCTGACATTTTTGCCATCCGAGTTGGTAGCACCACATACATGGCCTCGCCACCGCCGCCCGGTATTACCATCTCCAGTTTGATTTTTGCTCCGTACTGCGTAGAGATGCGTTGTGCCAGCCTCACCTCATGTTTGAGCCCGGGTGTCCAATCTCTGATGCTCGTAAATTCCGGTGCGACGGCGATTCCGTTGAGGGCATCGACGACGGCTTCATACTGGACGGGGTTATTTTCGGCCATGTTGACTGCAATCTGTAAAGAGAAAAATAGGTATTGACATACAAAGTATAGGAATATATAGGGGTATAGACGGAGTGGGGGAGTTGAGC
>NW_026269087.1:5554-5932 GCF_000697945.3 Frankliniella occidentalis | reverse complement strand
CTCTCTCTCTCTCTCTCTCTCCCTCTCTCTCTCTCTCTCTCTCTCTCTCTCTCTCCACACACTCAATACAAGTACATCCAACACTCACCATAATCACTGGTGTTCTGCTCCTGCTCCAACACATCATCGAACAGTCCATGGGTGTCCATCACAAAAAAAGGCCATCTCCTATAACATAGCGAGAATTTGTTTTTAATATGCTACCTTTCTTTCACTATGGTACAATATGATGCTCCCTTCTACTACTCGACTTACCTCAACACGAAGACACGAGGGGAGGCGTTAAATCGATGGTGACAGGGCTGCACTTGGCTCCTCTTCGAGATTCGAGAGACGAGTGACGCCGACGCCGATCAGTTGTTTTATTACCCCCCCCCC
>NW_026269087.1:0-410 GCF_000697945.3 Frankliniella occidentalis | reverse complement strand
CATCCACATTAAGAATTCCATCGCGGAGAGGATAAGCGCCCTGTGGGAGGGAGTGATTGGAACGATTGGCTCTCGCAATGGCTGTATCGAGTATGTGCGCAATTGCTATTTTGCCAATATTGGGCCAGGTGTTGGTGCCTTACCTTGGGGGTATTTGCCGTGATCGTCTTGATGAGAGTAACTCGGAGGCGGTGTCGTTATCACTTCCGTCCTTATCAGTGCTCTTATCATACTCCGAGGGTTTTAGCCCCAGGGTACTGGTGATGCACATAGTTGAATTCAGCTGGTATGTTCGGGTTCGACAAAGTGCACGGAAAAAAAAAGATTCGCTGAGCCAGCTAATATATTGACTGGTATCTGGACAGACAAGCACATAAACTTCTGTAACCACTATATTGTCTACTCTAATC
>NW_026269086.1:8189-8688 GCF_000697945.3 Frankliniella occidentalis | reverse complement strand
ATATGGTGTTTAGCTCAAGTTGCACACTTGCGTGGTGTGCACATTTTAAACGTTTTGTACATATACACGTTTAGATCCTGCACACAAATCTATAGGAACTATGTGGCGTGCAGCTGCTATACTTTTCGGAAGTGTTTAAAGTTTAAACACCAATTGACGTCTAACCTAGTTAAACACCTCAATGTGTTAAGAAAATGCACACTTGAACTTAATCACCAATTGTGGTTAACATTAGACACTTGTTTTATTACTAGTGTGTAACGTTCCACCTGATATGTCATCTGACTTGATAATACGTTGATGCAGCTTCGCTACTTTGCCTAGCAAAATTTTTGCATTTCTGTTGGGTTGGACTATCTGCAATCCATAACAGCCTCAGCCTGCCAATTTTTGGCGGTGTGTGTCTGTCGTGTGGGCCGCGCACTGGGCCAAGGACTGGAGCGGCCTGCCCGCCCCTGCCGCGGGGGGTGGCGCTGAGTGGCGACAAACAACATCAGAC
>NW_026269086.1:5625-6539 GCF_000697945.3 Frankliniella occidentalis | reverse complement strand
GGGGCGCGAGCCACGTGTCCTGCCCAGTTAAGGGCGGCGGCACGCGCGGCACTTACAATGTACTTCCTGTACTTGAGGATGTCCCTGATTTCCACATTCGAGCGAGTGCGGGCGTAGCCACCCGAGTGGTCCCAGCCCACCATCCTGCGCAGCGCCTGGTTCTCAAACGTGGTCAAGGCATCCCTGCACCTGGCCGTGAGCGTCCACGCCTGGCTCCCGTACAGCGCGACCGGCTTGATGACCACATCGTAGATGACGATTTTCTCCTTCCGGCCGACGGACTGGCCCCGCAGCATCGACGTCAGTGCCCTGGAACAACGAGAGGCAGTCTTAATGCGCTCTTGGACATCTACAAAGCTGTCATTGTCCCAAGTTATATAGGACCCTAAATATTTAAACACCCTGACAGCCTCATAGCTGTGGCCTTCCACCCGCATTGGCTCCTTGTCTCCTTCCGTTTGGGGGTCGTGTGTGGCCGGCATGTACTTCGTCTTCTCTTGGTTCACTGCCAGCCCAATTTCTTCACACTCCTTGATGAGGATTCTCATTGCCTCTTCCAGTTGTCCACGTTCGGGCGCTAGGATCACGATGTCATCTGCGTAGGCCATCAGTCGAACGTCTTTGCCAATCCGGGCCAACACCCGCCTCATCGCTGACTCCAACGCCAGATTGAACATGGTCGGGGAGAGGGAGTCGCCTTGACGAACCCCGCTCGTCGTCAGGAAGTCCTCTGACAGATAACCCGTTGCCCGGACTCTGTTCCTAGTCCTCCTGCAGAGGACTTGCATCATCCGGATCAACTTCGATGGAATTCCCATCTCCTCCATTCTCTGCCAGAGGACCGCCCTGTCGATAGAGTCGTAGGCCTTCGCGAAGTCCACGAATACCATATGGGTGTCTTGGCGATGCTCCCT
>NW_026269086.1:0-400 GCF_000697945.3 Frankliniella occidentalis | reverse complement strand
GTCTGAGCTCCAGCTATGTGGCGGTTGGCCTTCCTCTTCTTCTTCCATGCCTTGTTTTTGGCCGTTTTGCCGGGTGACGTGTAGTGTGTCTCTCCACGTGTCTTCTTGGGTGGTGTGAGTGGGTCGAAGAGTGACCCCGCCCAGTCGCTGGTCCTCTTCTTCTCTGTGACCCGGATGACACTGTCATAGTGCACCCTGGGGGCGCCTGCGGCGGCTCCCTTACTCCTCCTGTAGATGATGCGTAATGGTCTTGGGTGCGTGCAGTGTTGTGGTGTGATGGTGTAGGCCGCCGGGGGGTTCTCCTCGCCAGGTGCCGCCTCGTGATAAATAATCACCCGCACCTGGTGTGCCTCCGCCACAGCCACGATGGCCTCCGCGCCGGCCCAAGAGTAGGGCCGCG
>NW_026269085.1:14590-18474 GCF_000697945.3 Frankliniella occidentalis | reverse complement strand
TCAGTCCGTGTACGGAGGAATATCGAAGTTGACGACCCCTCGGCCCAGGCACGGATTGCTGGGGTGAGGGTGGGGTAGCAACTGGTAACACTGCCCCTGCTCAAGCCGCGCAGTATTCCTCGAGCGTCCAACGTGCGCACGATGATATCACCGAGGATCTACGGAGCACAGAGAGGTAAGCGACGGCGCGACGGGTCAGGACGGACTCTCACTATCAGATTATGAGACCCGGCCTGACCCCACGCCGACCCCCGGCCCGGGCCCCGGGCCCCCAGGATGAGGCGAGGCGCGCGTTTCTGCGGGCGACAAATCCTTCCTGGGCGGCGGCGTCTCGGCAGCGCCAAGGTTAGCCACTTCGCAGGAAGCAAGACTAGATTTCCATGATTCTTTTTTTTTTTGGTGGAAGGGGGGAGGGATTTTCATTTGTTTTTAAATAAGAGGAGGTGCGGTCTTGGTGTAGTCATGACATGGCGTTTTCAGCACGTGGTTATCAGAAATGGTGGGAAAGAACATATTATTTAATTCTGGCGAGTCATTGCGAACATGCTCCGATTTTCTAATTTCCCAAAAAGATTACAACTTAACTACATGGTTGGATTGTATTAGGGGTCGGTCTATCATCGAGCCTCGTGGGGGCGTGCTGGACTTGTTGTCTAGCAAAGCAAGAGGGTCCGCGAGGCAGCGTTCCATACCCGCTGCACCCCTTAAAGGAGTACAATACCCACACCAAGAAAACCGAAAATCTGTTGAAACCATCCTATTTGGTTACTTCACGAGCCACCACAAAATATGGTTGAGGGTGACAAAAGCACTGGTGTATCGACCAAAGATACGGTTGTCACCACACTGAAAACCGACGCGCACTGGCACGCATCTCCACTCGCCAGAGTATGTTCTCTCTGCTCTATTTTGTCACCACGGCAGCAATATGGGTTAGGTCTGACCTGGCAGGGCAGGCCCTCTGGTGCATCATTTGTGCTGCAGTTAATGCTCTAGCGTGTTGCGCCGGTTTCTCTCTTTCTCTCTCTCAGCGTTCCGGGACACTTCTGGCCGAGTGCAGTGTAAATACCGACGACGCACACCTCCACGCGGGCGGGCGCCCCGCCGTCGTTCCACTAGCTTCCTCACGGAAGTTCCGCAAATGTTGACAATCCGTGAAAAATGCACGGCCTTCCGCAAAAAGGTAGAGGTCGTGCAAAGATGGTGAAAACAAAAGAATGAGTACCAGGACCAGGTGGCTGAAGTCATCCCACGCAGTTCAGCCGATGCAAGCTCTCTTAGCGCCTGACAGATAGGCAACATCGTGCCTGCAGTGCAGGCGTGTATTGTGGGTTGGCCTACCCTGCTTCTCGCAGGCGCCGGGGTTCCGTAATTTGCCAAATGACACGAGACGTCCGCCAAGCAATGGCCCACGCAAGAAAGACAGCATTTTTTGTTTATTATTCGAATGTATGTTACTAAAATAATTAGAATTGTTTTGTTCCAGCAGCAAAGTCTTTGCGCGCACCTATTTTGCAAAAGAATAAAAAATAGCTCACGGGCATAAGGGTTCTGTCGACCAGGCCACAAAACCTGAGCGCAGAGCAGGCCTGCCCGAAAAGCACCGTAGTCGCCACACCCAACCCTCCAGCCCGGCCCTGTTCTAAACGAGAAAAAGTAAGGAAAGAGTGGAGGGGCGGCGGTGGGGGGCGTTCCTTCTGGTAGAGACAGTTTGGGGACTGTCTAAAGAGTCTCCTATCGCAGTAAGTAATAAAAAAAATCCTCTGAATGGAACTTCTTGTCCTCGTTGCTACAAATTTTGCTAAAAAAGAAAACAAATGACATTTTCTTTTAACAAGGGTTGACGGCAGAGGTCCGAAAAATCGTCCCAGTGCGACCGACCAATCGTGCCCACCGGCTCGGTCACTGCCTGCCTCCGACCAGCGGCTCGTGTGGTCGAACGCACTCCTCGCCGCTTGACGCCACCGGCCGTCGCTGGCAGCGGTCCATGGTTGCACGTGACGGTGGGCTCTGATTGGCTGATCCGGCCGCGTGGTGCATCTTCGGTGTGATACCGACGATGACATCGACAATCGGTTGCCGACCCAAGTCAAGTCGAGAAGCGTGGCCTGGAGTAGCGCGACACAGGCGACCACGCGTGGACGTTTAACTCTCGTTGACGATTGTCGCTCCAGCCGTAAGGCGCCGAAGGTAAGAAAGTTAGGAAACAATAACCAAACGCGCTATGCACGCGTGCGGGTGGCGCAGAATAAACTAAGAGCGTGGACCTTGTAATATAGAAAATTCATTGAAGCAATCGATCCTTTGATCTGTCCGTGCGATTCAAACCAGTGTCTGCGTCACACAGCCTTCCTTCTCGATATGGACTTTGACCACAATCTCATTTTAATATTTTCTTTGCGATAAAACATGAAAAAAGAGATCGTTTGGGAGCAAGCAGAGGAACCAACGCGTTTTTAAAAAAAGAAGGGCGTGTGACCTCACCTTATTAGCACAGCTTTGGAAGATAGAGGGGGGAGGTGGGGATTTTAGCAAGTTCTGGGCGGCAGAGCGCTCTACGGCTGATGGAGAAAGAAACCATTCATCCGGTCAAACAACCTCTCCGCCATCAAGGCAACCACCCAATGAAGACGCAAACGCAGGGCACTTATCCACCTGCCACCTTCGACCTTCTCATCACAAACAGTCCACACAAGCCTCTGGTTTCAGGTTTAGACATGGAGGGACGGCGGAGGGACCGCAGTTGGACTGGGGTAGCGAGCCAGCGAGGCCCGCAGGCCCGCAACGAGCGAGCATCGGGTGCTCGTTTGGTCGGAAAACGAGAGGCGGGAGTGAGAGGGAGCTATGTTCCGGTTCGGTCATTTCACTCTCACCTGTCGTTTTCGGACCAAACGAGCATCAGATGCTCGCTCGTTCCGGTCCTCTGGCCTGGGGCTGCCGGCTGCCGTCACATCCTCCCCTTCTCGTGGACCTCAAAAAGCCGCCTGAAAGGTAGGCAAATTGTGCCTCAAAGACCTTAAACCAAACCGACCAAACACCTCAGGATTATTGGTATAGAGGTATGCATGGGTCGTCGATCCAGGTTGCCAGGCGAGGGATGCCTTGGCTTCGCGCGGTCGATTCTAGACACTTGGACACTTCACTCGAACCGACTCGAACACTACACTCGGATACTGACGCTACACTTTTGAACATTGTACTTTGAACACTGTACTGACGACACTAACACTGGACACCGAAATCCTGACCTCGTTGCACTTCCACCCCGACGCTGTGTAGCCCACGCTGGAGTCTGGCTGGCGCCGTGGCGCCGTAGAATCACCCAGTCACAGGCACGCCCGACAAGCGGGGCGGAGTGGACTCATCGCCTGACCTCGCCCAGCCGACTGATTCCCCATACCTTCCGTATAGCTCCATCCTTGTCGCACTCATGGGGCAGCTCCCCTTGAGCGCTCTTTGGAATCAGTCTGCTGATGCTGCCATTTGACGGACGCAACCACAAAATTTAATAAAATCACTGATAATTCCCCGAGTTTGAGCCATCAAAACGGCACAAGGAGCAGCACGGAGCGCGTCGACCCCTCCATCCCTCCGCCGGGACCGCGGATTTATGTCTTCCTTTCTCGCGTCATCCTCCTACGTGAGGAGTATAAGATCGTGGACCTAGGTATTCTTTCACCGATGATTGAGAAGACAATGTTCACTCACTTTTCTGGAGACATGGTCTCTGTTAAAAGCAGAGCTCACAGGCTGGCAAGGCTGGGGTGTTGTGATGCGCGCTAAGGCTTATTTTTCCCGCGACGAACAACACAAGGGCTCCAAAACGACGCCAACCCTGCAAAATGAAAGAAGTAGTTTTACTGGCCAGAAATCTCGTCTAAAAC